>NW_021832199.1:17500-20000 GCF_006345805.1 Octopus sinensis
ATGTATATATATATATATGTATGTATATATATATGTATGTATAGATATATGTATGTATATATATATATATATATATATATATATATATGTATGTATGTATGTATATAGGTATGTATGTATGTATATATATGTATGTATAACTTAACTTAGAATAACTTAGAAAGGTTTTGGCCAGTATTGGCCTAGGCCTTGTCTAACTTAATAGCACCACCTGGCTAATAGCACCACCTGTATGTATGTATATGTATGTATATATATATATGTATGTATGTATGTATATGTATGTATATGTATGTATGTATGTATGTAGTATGTATGTATGTATGTATATTTGTAAGCATGTATGTGTGTCTAAATGCATATGTGTGTGTGTGTGTGTGTGTAGTATGTAGATAAAGAGAAAAACATACAACGTGTGTGTGTATATAACTATGCATATTACATGTGAATGTGTGGGAGCGGGCGTGCATGTATGTATTTATACTAACGTGTGTATTTATGTACATGTGTACATAAATATGCTTTTATGTAAAAGCCGACACCCAGACTAAACACTCAAACTTTGAAGCAGTTTGACTAGTGCCATACACGAAACTGTCGAGTCCCGAGTCACTTTGTGACTTCTGTTAAAAAAAATATATATATATATATAATATATACTCAGTTTTATTTATTTTATTTGTACAGAAATACGTAGATGCAGTATATTTGTAAGCATGTATGTGTGTGTAAATTGCTATATGTATATATGAGTATGTGTGTGCGTGTGTGTGTGTGTAGTATGTAGATAAAGATAGAAAAACATATAATGTATATGTGTGTATGTGTATGTGTGTCTGTGACAGATCCAATTCATCACTGGAACTGTAAAAATCTGTAAAACTTTCCAAAAGTTTATCATTTAGATATATATGAGCATGTCTAGATATGCAACTATATGCATGAGAAGACATACATAAAACATACAAATCTTCATATTTGCATACATACATACATACATACATACATACAAACAAAAATTCCCTGTTGTTGATGTTGGAATTCCAATGAAAGAAACTTGAATCTAGGTTAGAAACCGGCTCTTTCTCTGTTGGTAAGAAATCTCAAAATAAAACTAAACAATGACATACACACGGACACACACACACACATATTCAGTGTATATGTACGAGAGGGTAGCGAAAAGTTCTTGGTTTTAGGTTAGAGAAAATACAGGAGGATCAGTTAATTATGATTTTATTCAACAAATTCCCTTCTCAGATTCACACAGTGCTTCTTCACAGCCCTCGCGACCCCCTTTAAAGCCAGGAACTTTTCAGTACCCTACTTTTTTCCGTGGAGTTTATATGTCCCACTATTAGATTAATTGCCATAGTCAATGCGCGGTGATCGCTTATAAGCTTTAATCTTATAAAATATTTATTTCTTTATTGCCCACAGGGGACTAAACATAGAGGGCAGAAACAAAGGGATTAAGTCGATTACATCGACTCAGTGCATAACTGGTACTTATTTAATCGAACCCGAAAGGATGAATGGCAAAGTCGACCTCTGCGGAATTTGAACTCAGAATGTAGCGGCAGACGAAATACGGCACGCATTTCGCCCGGCGTGCAGTCGTATTTGTTTATTCGTGGACAAGATATCTCAAGAACCACATAATGGATTCAGATGAAACATTCAGGGATGTTTGGCCTCGTGACTGGCACGAACTGATTAAAGTTTGGGATAGATCCAGTACCTGACAAGGATTCTGGGTTATTTTTCCTGTTGTTTCACTTGATTTTTGAGACCAGTCGGGTTCATTTTTATTATTCTTGTTTGTGAGAGCAGTTGAGTTTATTTCAGATATTCTCATTTTAAAAATCATCTCCGGCTAATCGTTGAGAGGACGTTGGTGTTGCGTTGGCGGAGATTTGCTCTCTTTGAGTGCTCTTGTTATTATTATATTATTTACAGAAGTGGAAAATCGGTACTGCTTACCAAATAATGGCAGAAAACACACACACACCACACACACACACACACACACATACAAATACATATGCAGTAAATATGTAAATAATGTACTGACGGCACCCACACGTATCTATATAGTAATGCCCTTAATATATATATATATATATTATATATATATATATGAAGTGGTGTGGGGGGGCGGCACCGACCGTTGAGCGGCGATTGGTTTATATTAGTTCCGTTAACTTCTTCCTCGAAACCTATCCTCCGCTTTATCTTTACCCTTCCGTCATATTCACATACCTACATGCAGACACGTGAGCATACATACATACATACGTGTGTATATGTGTGTATACATATACTTATATATATATATACACACACACACACACACATATATATGCTTATATATACATATATATATATGAATATATATATGTATATATTCTTTTATTCTTTTGTTTGTTTCAGTCATTTGACTGTGGCCATGCTGGAGCACCGCCTTTAGTCGAGCAAATCGACCCCAGGACTTATTCTT
>NW_021832199.1:27500-30891 GCF_006345805.1 Octopus sinensis
TGCCGTGGTGCCTTTCTTCTCGTATCTGTACATGCTATTTTTCAAAATATTCCATTGGTGGTTTATTTTCTATGCAAGATCCTGTGGAAACCGTGTCGGCTTTGTTGTACCGCACCTTGAACATTTTAGTCACCTTAAGGTCACTTATTTTTTTGTGGTCCTTTTCCTACTTCCCCTTTAATGCTCTCTTCCGTAATTTGCTCTTCTTGCTGTTCCTTCATCTTGCTCAATAACAACACGATGGGCGAGGGCGGGAGAGCTGGTTGTGATGATTCGCTTATTCCTTGATCCTAACATGAAGTGATTTGGAACTGGGACTGAAGCCGATCTAGAGACTTGGACTTGTTTTTACTGGTCTCTGCGGCCTTCCTTTCACATTTCCTTTTCTAGTTCTCGAGGTAAAAAAAATGCCCTCACATGGCACTTGCCGTCACAGTTGTAACAGTTCAAATTTTTTTTTTGTCTTGCACCATCAGCCCTTCATCTGTGCTCCTTCAAATGGGCACAACTGCTGTATGACTCTGTGGTCTTGAAGAGTCATAAGGATCTATAGCGACCCCTCTTGTTTGAGGTCGATGTAACCGACTACCCCCATCCACCCCTTCTTAAAACTGTTTTCTTTGTGCCAAAATTTGGAAAAATTATTGTATTTTTTCAAAAGGTTTCGTTTATATTTGCTTAACAATAACTATGTTCCCTTCGTTTCCGTGTTTCGTTTTTTTTCCCTCCCAAAGTGCAAATGTCAAAGCTTTTGCCTATTTTAGAGACGTGTTTCGTCGACATTCTTATGTTGAATGTCGGTTAGCGCGAACACACACACACACAGACACATACACGAAGGACCACAGAAATGTCTCTCTCGTTTGCTGAATAAATGAGAAAAATTAAAATGAAATTGGCATTCAATTCTCTTTTAATTAATTCCAAAGGAAATAACGGAAAAAAGTCATCCATTTTAATTTTCTGAAAACAATATGTCACACTTGGTTATCCATAACGGGTTTTGGAAATATATCTTTGCGTCACAAGAAACAACAACAAGAACAAGAATTGTCTCCAACAAAGGCAGAAGACCGGCGAAACCATCAACCATATTACATAACCGCAAAGTTAGCCTCAGAATAATTTAAACTCAGAACTTAAAGAGCCAGACGAAATACCACAAAGCATTTTCTCCAAGATTGAGGATTCTGTTATTTCATCAGCCATAATTGTAATGTCCATTTCTACTAAAGGGAGAAGGCCTGAAACTTGGTGGGGGTGGGGGATTAAGTCGATTACACCGACTACAGTACTCAACTGGTACTTAATTTATCGACCCCGAACGGATGAAAGGCAAAGTTGACCTCGGCGGAATTTGAACTCAGAACGTAGCAGTAGACGAAATACCCATTTCTTTACTACATACAGAGAGGAAAAACAAGGACAGACAAGCGGATTAAGTCGATTATATCGACCCCAGTGCGTAACTGGTACTTATTTAATCGACTCCGGAAGGCTGAAAGGCAAAGTTGACCTCGGCGGAATTTGAACTCAGAACGTAACGGCAGACGAAATACGGTTACGCATTTCGCCCGGCGTGCTAACGTTTCTGCCAGCTCGCCGTCTTAATAATAATAATAATAATAATAATAATAATAATAATAATAATAATAATAATAATAATAACAATAATAATAATAATAATAATAATAATAATAATAATAATAAAATCCTTTCTACTAAAGGCACAAAGCCACCAATTTTGGGGGTGGGGGTAAGTCAATTACATCGTCTCTGTTGTTCAACTGGTACTTATTTTATCTACCCAGAAAAGATGAAAGGTAAAGTCGACCTCGGCGGAGTTTGAACTCAGAATGTAAGGACGGACAAAATGCCGCTAAGCATTCCGCCCGGCGTGCTAATGGTTCTGCCACTTCGCCGCCTTATATAATAATAATAATACTCTTTTCCTTGTGTCAGTCATTTGACTGCGGCCACGCTGGAGCACTGCCTTTAGTCCAGCAAATCGACTTCTTTGTAAGCTTAGTACTTATTCCATCGGTCTCTTTTGCCGAACTGCTAAGTTACAGGGACGTAAACACACCAGGTTGTCAAGCGATGTTGGTGTGACAAACACAGACACACAAACACACACACACGCACATATATATACATATACATATATACGACGGGCTTCTTTCAGTTTCCATCTACCATATCTGCTCACAAGGCTTTGGTCGGCCCTAGGCTATAGTAGAAGACACTTGCCCAAAGTGCCACGCAGTGGGACTGAACCCGGAACCATGTGGTTGGTAAGCAAGCTACTTCCACAAAGCCACTCCTGCGTCTATTGTAATTATAATAATAATTTACATATGTATCTATTTTCCATGAAGGCGACAAATGATATGGCGAGGACAAATTACAAAAACAGTAATAGTGTATATTTAAATCGAATGGAGTCTGATTAAAAAATAACAGTTTCAAAATGAAATTTCTCAGTTCTAAGAACAGCTAGCTGAGGTTAACCTGGAAACCAGCGAGTCTCGAGTTAGCCTTACGGTCAAAGGTAAGGGCCTTCGCCAAGCAACAGTTTCCGCCAGCCTGCAGGTCCATGCTGATTGTAGGTCTCCTTTGTTCATTGAGGCTATGCTTACTACTTACTTCCATCTTTCAGAAATGCTGTTAGGAATTATCTTTACGTTCTGAGATCTGGGGTTGAAGTAGAAGATACGTACCGAACGTGCCTCGCAGTGGGATCTGAACTCGAGACCACGTGGTTGCGAAATGTACGTTTTGAGTACACAGCCGTGCCTGCACATAAGCATGGCCCCACACATACACATGCACACACATTTATATAATATATATATATATATATAATAATATATATATATATTATATATATATATATATATTATAATATATATATAATCAAAATAAGCAACAAGGATATCCAGAGGTAATGCAGTACGATCGTTTCATGCGACTCATTTAATTGAACAATGAAAATATTACATCAATTTTAAAATGTAGAGCAATCTTCAGCTGCATAAAAACATAGAATTTAGTTAAACTCGAAGGATTCATTTGTATAGTTTTCCTATTATCCAAAATCACAAAGAGGATAAGTAGATAGACAAAGAACTGAATTAACTGAATCTAATTTTACTGAACTTTATTATATATATATATATAATATATATATATATATATATATGCATGTATTCTCACGTGTATCTGTTTGTGCATGCGTGCGCGTGTGTATTTGGGTGTATAAAATATATTTTCACAATTGAGAAAATATTTATGATGCTTAATTTAATTTGAACGGATGCACTATTGTTTAGAACTGATAGAAAAAATAACCGTCATCATTTTTTATGAGACGGGTAAACCAGTAGCTATA
>NW_021832200.1:0-10000 GCF_006345805.1 Octopus sinensis
GCTATATTCGTTGGAAATTTCGCCAGTTTCAACGAGATTTCACAGCGTACAACATAGATACACAGATATATTTGGGTGCGTGAGTATGTATGTTGTGTGTGTGTGTATATGAATGTATTTTTTTCTCCAGGGCGGTTCACTGAAGCTGATGAGATTTTGTACGCAGCCACCATCTGTTCTCCAATCGAATTAGGCAAACACGTGTCAAGCTCCCATCAACTAATAACACCCGGGAGGCTGTTTGTGTTGTTTCGAGACAAAAATAGTGACGAACGTCTTTGTACTTTTCATTCATTTATTCATATACATACATACATACATACAACATAATCATACATACATTTATGTATATATATATATATATATATATATTATATATATATATATATATATAATATATATATATGCGTGTATGTATGAATATCTATATGTATGATATACATATGCACATATTTCTACGTGGACTCTATATACAGAAATATATACATATGTGCAGGCATGGCTGTGTGGTAAGAAGCTTGCTTCCCAAACAGTTGGTCCGGGGTTCAATCCCACTGCGTGAAACCTTGGTCAATTGTCTTCTATTATAGCCTCGGGCCCATCAAAGCCTTGTGAGTAGATTTGGTAGACGGAAAGTGAAAAGAAACCCGTCGTGTGTGTGTGTGTTTGTGTGTGTCTACGTTTGTCATCTCACCCATCATTGCTTGACAACCGGTGTTGGTGTGTTTACGTCTCTGTAACTTAGTGGCCCAGCAAAAAAGAGCGATACAATAAGTACTGGGCTTTAAAAAATAAGTCCTGGAATAGATTTGTCCGACTAAAACCCTCCAAGGCGGAACTCCAGCATGGCTGCTGCCAAATGATTGAAACAAATAAAAAATGGTGCTAGGAAAATACGGTCCCGGAAAATTCGGTCCCTATAAATTTGGTCCCAGACAGTTTTTCAAATCGGTATCCGGTCATTTCGCCCACTATGGAGTCTTGTTAGCCCACGCATCATTTCCAATTTTAAGAAACCCTAATATGGCTGCAAAATATTTTAAAAGTGAGGAAAAACAAAGACAAATTCATTGATGAACTTAATTATGTTTACGACTTTCATAAATTTAGCTCCGATGCGTCAAAGAAAACGTGGCGCTGTGAGATTCGCAACACATGTCGCGTTAGTGTTCATACAAAGAATAAACCAGGTGAACCTGTAATTATTTCAACAATTAATAGTCATGATCACGAATCAGCACCGAATGCAGTGGAAGCACGATTCGCCATTTCAGCATTAAGAAAAAAGTTGCGCAGGAGTGGCTGTGTGGTAAGTAGCTTGTTTACCAACCACATGGTCCCGGGTTCAGTCCCATTGCGTGGCACCTTGGGCAAGTGTCTTCTACTATTGCCTCGGGCCGACCAAAGCCTTGTGAGTGGATTTGGTAGACGGAAACTGAAAAGAAGCCTGTCGTATATATGTATATATATATGTGCGTGTGTGTGTGTTTGTGTGTCTGTGTTTGTCCCAATGACAACCAATGCTGGTGTGTTTATGTCCCCGTTACTTAGCGGTTCGGCAAAAGAGACCGATAGAATAAGTACTGGGCTTACAAAAGAATAAGTCCCTGGGTCGAGTTGCTCGATTAAAGGCGGTGCTCTAGCATGGCCGCAGTCAAATGACTGAAACAAGTAAAAGAGTAAAAGAGTAAAGAGATGGAGTTGAAACAAGTACACGAGTTCTCATTTCAGAAACGACAAATAATATTAGTGAGAATGCGAAATATGAATCACCACCACGGCTACAAACAGTTTCTAGGAGTTTACAAACTCGTGCGATAAAGATTTTGGTGCTTCCACCGTTGCGCTTTTCATCGAACTGGATTTCAAGTGCCTGATTCGTTTAAATACTTGGAAGGCGGGGATTTGTTCCAGCGGTGCGGCACAAGCTGTAATGATGAAAAGAGGATTTTAATTTTTGCCTCTAACAAAGGTCTTCAACAACTGGAAAACATCTCATTTTTAGGAATGGTGGCACATTCAAATCATCACCAAGTGCAATAGTTTCGTAGGCTTCTTGCAGAAACCTAGTTTCTCCCGAGCCTGATGAGATAGGTTTCCATAAGAAACCTACGAAACTTTAAATCGCACGGGGCCGAATCAAACTGCTTGAAAGGATATAAGTAACTCCTACTAAATGTGTTGAGTGTCTTTCTTTCGTTTATACACTCACTCGTGTATGTGTGTGTGTATGTGTGTGTGTGTGTGTGTGTGTGTGTGGTGTGTGTTTGTGTGTGTGTGTCACAAGATCTATTTACAGTATTATTTTACTCTTTTACTTGTTTCAGTCATTTGACTGGGGCCATGCTGCAGTACCGCCTTTAATCGATCAAATCGACCCCAGGACTTATTCCTTGTAAGCCTAGTACTTATTCTATCGGTCTCTTTTGCCGAACCGCTAGGTTACGAGGACGTAAACACACCAGCATCGATTGTCAAGTGATGCTGAGGTGACAACACAGACACCCAAACATATACACACACATACATACATACATATATATATATATATATATATTATATATATTATATAATATATATATATACTACGGGCTTCTTTCAGTTTCCGTCTACCAAATCCACTCACAAGGCTTTGGTCGACCCGAGGATATATAGTAGAAGACACTTGCCCAAGGTGCCAC
The DNA here is from genome assembly GCF_006345805.1 of Octopus sinensis. Classification (NCBI taxonomy): domain Eukaryota; kingdom Metazoa; phylum Mollusca; class Cephalopoda; order Octopoda; family Octopodidae; genus Octopus; species Octopus sinensis. The sequence goes on from NW_021832200.1 coordinate 2,682, forward strand.
GCAGTGGGACTGAACCCGGAACCATGTGGTTGATAAGCAAGCTACATACCACACAGTCACTCCTACGCAAACATTTTTTATTTTTATTTTTTTTATTGATGTCGTGAAAACTCGCAAATATTTTTCGAGTTTAATGCGACCCAGATTCTTAAAGGCAATATATACGTCGACAAGTTTACTTGTTTACTTGGCATGTGATGAAGAATATATGCTATCTTACATCTTTATCAAATGGCGTGGTAACTTTGGAATTGGCAATCCCATGTGGTTACATACTCTCTCGTCAGTTTATTTTTAAAGTAAATTCGTCAGAAATATTATTTTCTGTTTTCTCATTTCGCAAGCATGTCTCTTGGTGTTCCAGATATCAAATTAGACATTTTGTTTTTATCTGAACAACTAATCACTCTTTAGCTTTCATCTCTTAAATCTCTTCGGACGAAATTATAATCAACTAGACATGTCTAATAAGACAAATTTATTTATTCATTTAGTGTTGTGTCAATCACCCTGAATCTGATGGGTCAGATGCCATGGTGATGGCATCATCTTTGTATGTTACCACAGACTTCCAACATCCCAGGTAAAGTGGGATACCCTCTCACTGGGATACATTTTCAGCACTTCCTGCAGCAGTGTTTCAAGAGGTAAAATTGCTCACAATGGCGTTTGGAGAGACTATTTGAACGACCGAACATGGGATAACAAGCAGTAACCATTTAACTGGAAGACCGAGCAGATGTAGTTGCACAATGCATCCCCTATCCAGTCCAAGACCATTATACCGAAATAAAAATCACAATCATCTGGGGCATGCCAGACCCGACTGAAAGGAAGGCCGTAGCAACTGGCCAGACATAAGTAACGAAGATCTGTACGTTGAGAGACATCTCAATCCATTTTAACCGAAACATCAATCAGAAACGAAGCCGAAAAATTGTCCAAGCGTGGAATGGGAGGAAACAGGATGCGGTGTATGGAAGTGAAATCCGTACCAAGAATAACTGGATCGAAGAGTATGATGAAGAAGAATATGAATAAAAGCATTCAAAACCGTGCCAAGGCATTCGAAACTAATTCTTGCTCTAAGAAAACAAGTTCTCGCTGCATTTCTCAAACCATGACTACTACGACTGATGATGATGATGTTGATGATGACAATAATGATGACGACGATGATGATGACGATGACGATGATGATGACGACGACGATGATGATGACGATGATGATGACGATGATGATGATGATGATGGTGATGATGATGATGATGACGGCGGCGATAATGAAGAGGATAGTTGTAGTGGTGGTGGTTGTAGTGGTGCCGATAAGGATGTTGTTGTTAGTGGTGGGAGGTGATGGTGGTGGTGGTGGTGGTGGTGGGAGATGATGGTGACAGTGGCGGAAGGTGAAGCTGTTGGTGGTGGGAGGGGATACTGGTGGTGGTGGGAGGTGATGGTGGTGGTGGTGGGGGAGTAATGTGATGATGTGGTGGTTGGTGGTGGTGGTGGTGGTGGTGGTAGGTAATGGTGATAGTGATAGTGGTGGTGGTGGTGGGAGATGATGGTGGCAGTGGTGGGAGGTGAAGCTGTTGGTGGTGGGAGGTGATGGTGGCAGTGGTGGGAGGTGATACTGGTGGTGGTGGGAAGTGATGGTGGTGGTGGGGGGGAGGTAATGGTGATGGTGGGGGGGAGGGGTGTAATGGATGGTGGTGGTGGTGGTGGTGGTGGTGGTAGTTGCTGCCGTTGCAGTGAGAGTGATGGTGATCTTGATGATGGTGAGGAGGAGGAGGAGGAGGAAGCGGAGGAGGGTATGGAGATTTATGATAATGCTAACTGTCGGTAATTGTTGACTAAAATATGAAAGTATGAAAATAGAATGCCGATGAGTTAATTAAGAAGTATTATACGACCAAATTAGTTACTTTTCTTCGTGGAACCCCTGAAGCCCTTTAAAGCCATTGTCGTTAAGTCACTGCTTCTGGAATATTAAATGAGATAAAGAAAGAATCTTCTATCCTCCATCCACCGCCCACCTGCCTACCGTGACCATCCCCGAGGTAAGTTGCTCGTAAGTTACTTCTCTACATCCCAGAATACAATTAGATATTTCGTCTTTCAATAGCCCTGTCTACTCGGCTGTATATTGGTACCACACGATAAATTCACTGACAAATTAACGAGTGTTTCGCAAGATGGGTGACGGAGGTTCAACTCCTCTACTTTATGAGTTGCTGTTGTTATTTAACCACAGGTCAGCCCTGATCAATTAGACTTACGTTCAAAGGCATTCCAACATGGCCATCGTGTCTTTTTATATTTTTACAAGTATAGCAGTACTACATTAGATCTTTTTCTGGAGTTCCCTAAAATACAAGCTTAGAGGGATCCTGGTTCAGTACTTGGATGTTACTTTATTTTATCGTCATCGAAAACTTTCGGTAAAATTTGAACTCCGAACGTAAGGAACCGGGAAAAAAAAGAAAGATAATGTATCTGTTCCGACGTTTTGAAGATTCTACCACCGCACCACCATCATCGCCCTTTTTAGCGTAAAAGGAAAAAATCAAATTAATTATACAACACTAGAAACCCTCTGCCTTTAAAGAAATTAAAACGAAATGTTTGCGGCGAAAATATCTTTCATCATAGAGCTACTCGCTCACGGGCCTGCGCGGCTAAACGAACAGCAAAACAAACAACAGACGATACGTGTGATGACAATATTCAAGATGAAAAAGCAAAAGAATTGGCACTTTTATAACGTTTTTAATTTTATTCCTTGGAAAATTTCGTGTCCTTTTTCCGAAATAAAAGCGAAAAAAAAAATGTCTAGTTTTTGTCGGTGTTTTTCGTAAAAGTTCCTTGTAGCCAAGATTCTGTATGAGGTGCATGGGAAGGCAGGTAGAGAAGCGGGAAGGGGACCACTACCCCCCCCCAAAAAAAAACATTGTCTTTGTTCCCTTGGTTTCGTGCTGTGACGTTATTTTGGGCTTGGAATGCTGTTAGCTTTTGATGTTCTTTGGTTTCAACAAAATTCAAAATCCGTTTCAAAATACCTTCAGAACCAACGAACTTCCTGATAATTACTCACTAAATTAAAATTAATTAATTAAATATGATGATCGAGTTTTGTCATGTTTGGTGGGTGGCGGGTGTCGACTAACCACTTGTTGTACCACCACCGCTACCACAACAATCACTAGCGGTACCAGTACAATTATCAATATCACAATCACCACCACTACCAATACAACCACCACCACACCACTACCATCACATTCACTTGCGCTACCACTACTATCACCGCCACCACCACCACCATCACCACCATCACAGTCATTACCACCACTACCATCCCCACCACCATCATCACAATCATCACCACCATCAACACCGAAACCACTATTTCTACTACAACCATCACCACCATCACCACTACAACTGCCTGTACAATATCACTACTACTATCTCGGCCACTACTACTACCACTACTGTTACACTGTTAAAACTGCCATTTTCATCCTCATCCTTACTATTGCCATCATTATAATCATCGTCATCGTCATCGTCATCATCATCATCATCATCATCGTCATCATCATCATCATCATCATCATCATCATCGTCATCGTCATCACATCATCATCAATCATCATCGTCATCATCGTCATCGTCATCATCATAATCATCATCATCATCGTCGTCGTCATCACATCATCGTCATCGTCATCATCATCATCGTCATCGTCATCGTCATGTCATTCATCATCATCATCGTCATCATCATCCTCATCAATCATCATCACTCGTCAATCGTCATCATCATCATCACATCGTCATCATCATATTCATCGCATCATCATCATCATCATCAGTCATCGTCTCATCGTCATCATCATCATCATCATCATCATCATCATCATCATCATCATCAGTCATCATCATCATCATCAATCATCATCGTCGTCGTAATCGTCATCGTCCATCATCATCATCTCTCATCATCATCGTCATCATCATCATCATCGTCATCATCATCATCATCATCATCATCATCGTCATCGTCATCATCATTCATCATCATCATCATCGTCATCGTCATCATCATCATCATCATCGTCGTCATCATCATCACCATTGTCGTCTTCCTCCATTATCGTTAAAAATGTCGACGTCGTCATCATTGATATACCATCTCCCACTCCTTCCCGACACACTCTAGCAAAGGACACCATTAACCATTTAGCGACCTCCCCTGTTCACGTTCTGAAGGACTCAATACTGAACACTACGTGTTACTGTTGTTGCTGTTGTGCTTGTAAGCATCGCCCTCGTTGTTGTTGTTGTTGTTGTTCTTGTCCTTGTAGTCATCGACACGGTTTTTCCACATTTACAAGTAAAATTCATTTAGATTCATTTCGCCGTGCAATTATTTTTACAATTTGAAAAACAAAAAAGGTTAACCCAGCAGAGTTCATTGAAAGACAGGGGCAAACAAATAATGTTTTATTAGAAACACCAGAACACTTCCAAATGGGTGCAATTGATTGTCCGCATCCTGCTGAGTTATACTTTTTCTTTCCAAATTTTTCAAATTGTAATGGGAATTTATGAACGCTTTGTATATACGCTGTTGATAGTCCAGTTACTGCGGTATTTGTCCTGAGATAACATCTCTCCTGATCGTATTTTGTTACAAACACAATGAATATAAAGTATTATAGCCATCTCAATATGGCTGACCACAAGGGGGGTGGGGTGTTACTGTATCTTTTTAGCCCCAGGAGATCATCGACTCCAGCTGATCTCCTGGGGCTAAAAAGCTACAGTAACCTTTGAGGTTAGCCATATTGAGATGGCTAAAATACTTTACATTGTCGAGCGATTACTGTTTACATCTCGTTCTGAGATTTAATAATACAATAAATATAAATTTTTACATACGCCATCTTTTCATGCATTTGTGATGTTTCCTGGGATTATTAGATGTCAAAGATCTTTTAACACTCAGGCACCCGCAGCCAGCTGACCCAAGCGACCCAACCAATACATGGAATATAAAGGTTTACAGTAAAATCTTGTGCTATCAATGACAAAGGTGTTCACATCAGAATCACATACAGTTTTATTCTCCAGGGCCTTGTTATTTGACTGACACTCCCATTTACTCTTACCTTACAGACATAGGATCTTTAAAACCTTCAGCATATTAAACCAATTACATTTTTCAAATATGAAATAATTTAATGAAATCAGATCCACACTTTCGTTGATATACGAGTATATTTAAATAAATCTCTCATACGAGTATATTCTATCAGGTTTTCAAGTTTCGTGCTAGTATATTTTATTTTTCCATTTTCAACTTCGTTACCGAGTTAATAATTTTAACTATAAGAAATATTGAATTTCTAAATCTCTCGTAGAGACATGTACGGTGGTGGGGCGATAGAATGGTTGTATACTGTCAATCTAATAAGAATGTGACAGTAGGGAGTACACCACCGTTGTATAGCCCTAGGAAGCATCGAGCGCCTCCTGATGCTTTGACACAAATGTATATAAGGACACAGGGAAAAATGTGTCAAAGCCATCAGGAGGCGTTCGATGCTTCCTAGGGCTATACAGCGGTGGTGTACCCCCTACTGTCACGTTCTTATCAGATTGACAGTATACAACCAATTTTAACTATAAAATTCATTTAGGCATAAAGCAACAGAGCTCTCACCCTGCGAGCCATTGTTTTCCCAACCATTATAATTTCTCTACTCTGTAGAGAAATTATGTAATGCATTTCAGAGATAATAAACAACAGTTGCTGATAACCTTGGAACATTCATTATTATTGGGTTCTATCTTTAACCCAATTAATTTAATCATTTTAAACCTAGCTTCAGTTTTTATGTTTCTAATGAAACTCATATTAAACTCTATTAAATTTATGCTCCATTAAACTTTATGTTAGTGTAGTTAATTTTTCATCAGTAGCTGAGTTTTAGTTCTAATTTAACTGATTATTTAGCTACAAAGACAAGAATTTATTCTAGATTATTCGATAGCATAACTTTTATTGATTTACGAGAATATTTTATCTTTTACTTGTTGCAGTCATTAGGCTGCGCCATGTTGGAGTAACACCTTGTAGAATGTTTTGGTCGAATGAATCATACTTATTTTTATTAAGTACTTACTTTTTGTTAAATCTGGTATTTATTCTATCTATATACATGCATATATGAGTACAGGACATCAATATACATGCATATATGGGTACAGGACATCAAAAAAACGTTGAACACAATAAGAAACGAAAACATAAAAACAAACACATAGAAACGAACTTTTTTTCAAAACAACGAAAAGAACAGAGTACAAGACATACAACACAAGGAATATTCCCCCTTCTTCAGTTGTCCCTGTTTCATCTACTCCGCGTTTCGAAAGTAAGTCTTTTCCAGCTGGCTACGGACACATGGTCTGTGTCTGTATACTGTGAGAAGAGAATAACAAACTACTTTTAAATCTCTGAGCGAGAAATAAGTTGTAACAGTACCGTACAGTAAAGTCTATGTTCCAATGCAACGTGGTAGTCCTGCCTAGGACAATGTTACTACTATTTAGTCCCAGGAAAATATTTTTTTCCAGCCGGCTACCGGCACATGATCTGTGTCTGTATACTGCGAGCAAGGGAATCTACTGCTCCCTTTCTAGCTGTAGCGATACCTGTAGCCAATAAGAATACTATATATATATATATATATATATAAAATGAATGCAAATTATATTTGTAAAGACGATCATACTGAAGATCTACGAAGAACTTGCGTAAGTAAAATTACGTAACTGTAGATAGTGAAACATGTTTATGCTTAATCAGTATTTTTGTTACTTTTCATTTGTTTTTCTCGCTTACGTTCTGGTGTTTGCTAAATTTTCTTGAGAACATTTCTTAGTGGTAAGTCCATAGCGTATCTACTTCTAGCATGAGGGTTGTCCACATAGTGGTCATCCCTCTCATATGTATGCGCTTATATATTTATTTATTTCTATTTCAAACCTTAGTCGAAAATTTCTGCTACTCTCAGTTCTAATTCTAATTACTAACCTGTATTTTGTTTTGTTTTTTATTCCTTTATTAACTTAGACCATATTTTTCCTATCGCGTCATATTTCTTATCTCATTATATATTTTCACACACTTCGAATTTCACTTTATATTTCATGTGAATATTTCATTTTAAAATTCAATTCTTCCAAGATATATCTAATTGTTCCCAATAACAAAAGCTAATTGACAGACAAATTATCAATTTGACACA
>NW_021832200.1:22500-27500 GCF_006345805.1 Octopus sinensis
TGTATAAGTGCGTGCACGTATGAGTGCGTATATCTGTGTGATTAGATGCACGAATATATATACAGAGAAACAAGCATATATATATTATTATTATTAATAATAATGATGTGTGTATGTATGTATGTATGTATGCATGCATGTATGTATGTATATATGTATGTATGTACAGAATAATAGATATATTTATGATGCTATGTCATCACGTTTTCCTCTTGTTTGAAGAAGTCTTCTAGTTGCCATTATTAAGCATTGTTTCGAATGAATCTTAACTTAATGTTGGAAATCAAAAGAAACAAGAATGCGGTTTGAAAATGGCGCCTCTTGTTGCTTTTGATCAAGATATTGGTTTGTGGTCAAGCCGGAAGGGAATTTGGCGACTTGATAGATTCTACGAACTTGAACTACTTTCAACATTGTGGTACACGGCCCGATGAGGGAGCGTGTACGTAGTTGTTTCACGAGCTAGAAATAGCTGCCATATCTCCTCCAAATCACACTTATCGTATTAAACAGAAACTCATTAGGTATTTTAGTTTGGGTATGTTATCCTTGAAAACCAAAAGATGAAACGATCATGACTGGAACGGATTGACTTTCATCCTAGATCTACAAGATCTGGACTGAACTCGAATTAAAATCCAATTACCGTATTTTCCGGCATACAAATGGAATTTCAAACGGAAAGTTACAGCCAAAAAGATAGATTTACACAGCAAGATAGTTTTAGACAACCATTTGTGAAATACATTAAGATTTGTAAAGAATACGTACACTATATACTTCGTCGACTTGTATTCCGAAAATACAGTGATCCAATTGTTGTAGCTCTTATGTAACTTAAAGAACAATTAACTTAATTGCAGTTTGTCATGGACTTTTTTGCAACATATCACACACATGGCCGTGTTGCAAAGAGCTAGAGTGCTGAAGAAATAACAGACGAAATCGATGGTTCGAATCACATCAATGTGGCTACGTCTGATCCATATCGAGTTATCCGAGGTCGAAACATGACCGAATGGTTAAGGCAGTCACTTCACATCTATAAGGTCTTGGGTTCGATCTCACTACGCGGCATCTTGAGAAAGCCTCTGTTATTGTGGTATCGAGTCGAATCAAGACTTAGCAGTGAAGTTATGTTGATGGAGAAGGTGCGGAAGCCTGGTGAATGTATTACATTATGTCTCGCTGATCCTACGTCATTATTACATTAAGTATACACATGTTTGTGGAATACTCAGCCACTTAAGCGATAAACCAACGAGCAAGTGGCTCAGACAATCGAAAATTTAAATACTCATTGTCGAAGCCGAGGAAGATTTATTTTGTAAGTTGCAACGGCAACCAAATTAAGTAGATACGACACGGATCAGTTTACTACAGCGAAACAGCAGCAACTGGCGAGGAATTGGCAGCAATGGTGAGGAATTGGCACAAACAGTAGATGAAAACATTGAAAACATTTCATCTCTGCAAGCAGTGGCAGCACAGTGTAATAACACGAACGTTTCTTTGATCTCTTGTATCGAGATTAAGTGTTAGATTGGCTTTGTGTTATTATGCAGTGGTAGTTTCATATATATATATTCCGGTTCACAGAATGTAGCAGAAATTGAGCTTACACATACATACTTGCATGCATATTCATATACGTAATATACATATATATGTATATATATATATATATATATATATATATATATAGTTATCCGTAATAATGAAGGGTGATAATTAATTAATTTGGAATAATTATCAATTACACCAGTAGTCTTCGGCATGTAAAGCCTCATTTGAGGAAAATTTAAGTAATACTAAGCAATAAGGGTTCAGCAACGAATGCCTTACCACATACCGAATTTAGAAATAGCAGTCAAAGGGTTATAGCTATTTCTTCTACTAAAAAGGGAGATCTCATTTTTTACTGAGATCTCCTTTTAGTAGAAGAAATAGCTAAACCTTGACTGCTATTTCTAAATTCGGTATGTGGAAGGCAATTCGTTGCTGAACCCTTATTGCTTAGTATATATATAATATATATATATATATATATATATATATATATATATTATATATATATATATATAATATTGTGTGTGTGTGTGTATGTATATATATAACATGTATGCATATGTATATATATATGTGTGTTGTGTGTGTAAGTAGGTATATATATATATATATATATATATATTATACATATAGTGTGTGTGTGTGTGTGTGTATCCATTTAGATGGATGGATGGATGTATACAATACCTGACAAATTCATTTGTTGAAGCTAGAACGCTTTTGATGACATGAGACTAAACAACAGCCCAGAGAAGGAATCGAACCCAGAGCGACGGCAAGCCAACGAAGCCTCCCCAGCAATGAACAAGCATCGCAACACCCCACTTCGCGCTTCTTTACCGCAAGATATAACGGAACGTAGTGCGTTGGGTGTCCTTACCTCGGCTATAATTATATGAACCACCAAGCCATTTGCTGATTGGACAAATACCCTGTTGACTTAGCTAGCTTCAGCATTCATAAATATATAACCAAACGAATAAATTAATTTTTTTTTTCAATCTTAAGCTGATGTTTTGTTTCCCTTCTTGTGTTTGTTTTTTTTTATTTTCTATCTTTTTTTATTTATTTATCGATTTCTAAAGGTTTTCCATAACACGCCAGCATTATTGTCTCGGCCCGAATGAGAACACGGTTAAATATAATCATTAGACTTTTTTCCGCATGTTCCTCACAATGTAAATATTAGGAACATGCTTATCAGCCACTACAAGAAGGTAATCTATAAGCTCACTCTGTAATTAGTCTGTGTTCTGGCTTTTCACTTATAAGTATTGGTACAATTCGTTGTTGTTGCTGTGGTGGTGGTGGTGGTGGTGGTTGCAGGATAGAGTGTTGTCGATTAGTCACGTCTTATTAAAAAGAAACAAAACACGCAGCCCAAAACAAAACCAAAAAAAAAACTAATAATAACATGGAGAAAAACAAAAAGAAAAAATATCTAGAAAAAAAAAGGGCAAAGTGAAAGTGAAAATAGAATTGAAGATTTCGCTAACTTTCATTTCCTTTACAACGATGTGCATTTAGCTGAGATTGAGGCGTGTAATTATCAGCTGTAAACCTAGAGCACACATCTACACAGCAGAAAACACACGTAATAAATGTTTGGTAAATTCTAATTTGAAAATGAAGAATCGCAGAAAACCTCAGCAAACATTAACCTTCTTATTTTTCTACTTTCGATTTGGATCTTGTTGTCTTGTTAAAAAGATAGCAAAGCTCTTCAAGCTGATTGGGTCAGGAACTATTAATCGAACGGTCTTCAGTTCAAATCGTATCAATTGCTGTGTATTTTGTCTTCAGTCATCTGTAATTTAAACTCATCTTAGATCAATACACTAGCTGTAAACTGCTTCTATTCATAACAACTCACCAGCTAAGTAGTAGTAGGCAGTGTGTGCATTGTGCACTTGACAAGTGTTTCCGAACTCCGTCGTTATGAAGTCAATCCTGCCTAATGGGTTTGATAGATCTGTAGGCGGACCTTGGGAAATTACTTAAGTCTGTTCACTCAGAGGATCATACTATCTAAAGGTGAGACTATGCTTCCCTATGTCGTAATATTGATTCCCGCTTAAGGCGGCGAGCTGGCAGAAACGTTACCACGCCGGGCGAAATGCGTAGCTGTATTTCATCTGCCGTTACGTTCTGAGTTCAAATTCCGCCGAGGTCGACTTTGCCTTTCATCCTTTCGGGGTCGATAAATTAAGTACCAGTTACACACTGGGGTCGATATTATCGACTTAATCCGTCTGTCTGTCCTTGTTTGTCCCCTCTGTGTTTAGCTTCTTGTGGGTAGTAAAGAAATAGGTATTTCGTCTGCCGTTACGTTCTGAGTTCAAATTCCGCCGAAGTCGCCTTCGCCTCTCATCCTTTCGGGGTCGATTAAATAAGTACCAGTTACGCACTGGGATCGATGTAATCGACTTAATCCGTCTGTCTGTCCTTGTTTGTCCTCTCTGTGTTTAGCCTCTTGTAGGTAGTAAAGAAATAGGTATTTCGTCTTTCGCTACGTTCTCAGTTCAAATTCTCAAATGGAGAATACTTAGAAGGCGATAAAAGTATAAACATATAAAACTCAGTGATTAAAATAATATTGCAAAATTCTGGTTACTTTTGGGTACCCCCTCGGGGGGGGCGGTATTCATTATATTGACCACACCATCGGATGTTGTTATACATCGCTGGTCACAATGCACTTCGCATTGTTTTAACCATCGAATGATGCCACCCCTCCGTCTAGGTGAGCAGGCTAACATCCCCCCACCGCTGATCGGGAGCCTAATCCGTTGCAAGCTGACCCAACGTGAAATGAAATATTTTGTTCGAGAACACACCGCGCCGCGCGGTCCGGGAATCGAACCCACAATCTAGCAATCCTGAGTGCAACACCATAACCACCAGGCTACGCACCTTCACGTGTATGCGTGTGTGCGTATGTGTGTGAGCGTGCGTGTATGTGTATGCGTGTGTGTACATATATGCGTATATGTACATATACAAACACATTCATGGATAGATAGATAGATAGATAGATAGATAGATAGATAGATAGATAGATAGATAGATAGATAGATAGATAGATAGATAGATGGATGGATGGATGGATGGATAGATAGATAGATAGAGAGATAGATAGATAGATAGATAGATAGATAGATAGATAGATAGATAGTGATAGATAGATAGATAGATAGATAGATATGTTTCTTTATTAGCCAAACAGGCGCACACAGATAGAACAAATTACAGGTAGGTAGAGCTTTTCTTTTGAAGGTTTAAAAAAAAAAAAAAAAGGAAGGGGGAGTTTCGATCAAAAGGGATCGTAAAGGAGAGAAAGAGGATAAAAAGGGGGTTAAAAAAAGGGGGAGAGGAAAAAAAAATTGATCAATAGGGATCGTTATCACAGAAATGTCAATATGAAGTGTAAA
>NW_021832201.1:5000-17500 GCF_006345805.1 Octopus sinensis
ACACGCACGCACACTACTACTTTATTATCTCCCCTCCTTCCTCGCTCTCTTGTCTGCCCCCTCTCCTACTTGTGTGGCATGGGTCAGAGTCCTGTTGCCAGACACAGGGTCTTCCAGCAGCCACCCTCTTTACCTAGGGCAGCACTACTTCTTCCAGGAACTTGATGTAGGCCTCCATGTTCAATCTGAGGCTGTGTGTGAAGATGAATGGAGGCATAACGGCGCCATCACTAGTGATCATTCAAAACACCATGATGTTGACTAGATGTTTAATTTTTATCACTCTCGGTACATGTTTTGGGGCACGGCAAGCCAACGGTCGTTCTGTGTGTTCACCATCTGATCCGTGCAGAATTTTTTCTCGTCTGGAAACGGTTGGAGGGGATGCTTGAGTTTGTTCAAAAGCTTTGTAGCGCGATCTTTTCTCTTGACCTTGGTGGCTTGAGATAAACATTGGCCCTTTCTCATCTTGTATGAGGAATACCGAATGTGTTCGTGCACTACCTGTCTGATAAGAAACTCAGACACTCCCATATTCCTGGCGATGGTCCTGATTGACTTGGAGGGTATCGTTGTCAATCACGGCTTGGATCTCAGTAACAAATTCAAGAGTTCTTTTCTTATCAGAATATTCAGAGTGAGTTTTCCGAGCTGCCGCACCTTCGTAATCATCATTAGACTCATCCAACTCTTTCCGAACCCTCTACACTGTCCTCAGATTGACACCCAAACATTCTGAAATGTTCGTATTAGAGCTTCTGGCGCGAATGCCAAGCAGCACAGCATGTCATTTTCAAATTTCTGGCGGAGTGAATTGCGTCATGGTGCTGTTTTTCTCACAGACGGTACACAACTGGCCCTACTATTCTTTGTGTCGACAAAATCAAAAACAAGTAATGCGCTTGCGCGAAATTAAAACTATAAAACGGCGACAATTCACCCATTGCCCCCTGTATATATGAATGAAGGTGCGTGGCCTAGTGCTTAGGGTGTTTGAGTGTTGTGCGCAACATCGTAGTTTCGATTCCCAGACCGGCGTGCAATGTGTTTTGAGCAAAACGCTTCATTTCACGTTCCTCCACTCAACTGCAAATGGCTTACCCTGCGACGACTGGGATTCTGTTCAAGGAGAATGTTGGTATGTCCGCCTAGCGAGCAGAGTGGCATCATTCGAAAGTTACAACAATGCGAGGAAGTGCATTATGACCAGCGGTGTGTAACAACATCTGATAGTCTGTCGAACAGTGACTATGATATGTGTCTGTGTGTATGTGTACGTGTATATATATATATAATATATATAATATATATATATATATATATATATATATATATATAATATATAATATAAACTATAACCGCACGTGGATTATTGGTGATTTTTTCCTCCTTCTTCCCTTTGGACTTTCCTGATTTTCCTGTTTCCGAAGAAGAGCTATGCTCGAAATGTAAAACAACTACTCTTTTCCTTCTCCGAGCATAATATGAATATACTGCTTGTGCTACGGCCTCTTTTTGCTTTTTTTCCTTTTCTCTGTGTTTTTTAATTATATATACACAGGAGTGGCTGTGTGGTAAGTAGCTTGCTAACCAACCACACGGTTGCGGGTTCAGTCCCACTGCGTGGCATCTTGGGCAAGTGTCTTCTGCTATAGCCCCGGGCCGACCAATGCCTTGTGAGTGGATTTGGTAGACGAAATGAAAGAAGCCTGTCGTATATATGTATATATATGTATATGTGTGTGTGTTTGTGTGTCTGTGTTGTCCCCCTAGCATTGCTTGACAACCGATGCTGTGTGTTTAGGTCCCCGTCACTTAGCGGTTCGGCAAAAAGAGACCGATAGAATAAGTACTAAAAGGTGGTGCTCCAGCATGGCCGCAGTCAAATGACTGAAACAAGTAAAAGAGTAAAAGAGTAATATATATATATATATATATATATATATATATATATATATTATAATTATATACATAATTATAACAAAGGCTTGGCTTGCAACTCACCACGCACTGAAAAATAGACGTCAAAAGACACTATTGCCAGCATAAATTCTCTCTTATATAAACATAAGTGAAGGCGCGTGGCTTAAAGGCTAAGGGTATTTATTCCGTTCACCATCGTAAAGTCTTTAGTTCGATACCTAGTGGTGCGATGTTTCCTTGACCAAGACACTTTATTCTACGGTGATCCAGTTCATTCAGCTGGCAAAAATGAGTTGTACCTGTATTTTAAAGGGCCAGCCTTGTCTCAATCTGTGTCATGCTAAATTTCCCTGAGAACTACGTTAAGTTACGCTTGTTTGTGGAATGCTCAGCCACTCGCACGTTAATTTTACGTGCAAGCTGTTCCGTTGATCGGATCTACTAGAACACTCGTTGTCATAAACGACGGAGTGTCAGTTTAACTGGTCGAAGTTCATTTGAATAGTAATTCGTATTATTTCATTTCTCCCATAGTCTGCTAATTAAGAACATGACACCGACGAAACTAGCGATTATCTGAATCGGCAAAATTCGTTTACGAGAGACAAATCTCTAACAAAGAGCTAAGTATCAAATATAAAGTTTCTCAGCTACCTCCAACATATGACCTCATTCAAGTTTATAAGGCATACTTACACCATATGTAATAGAGAAAATCATTATTAGATAACATAAATGGGCTTATTCCTTGACACTTTTCAATCAATCAGACCATTTTTTTCAGCGTGGATTGACCTTATAAACAGACTGGTCGAACCTACTGACCATCATTAAGTATTATAGTTTTTCGCTAACAATTCAAAGTGTATATCTTTATCTACACGATCTCATGTTGCTTAGAAATCGACGTTCTCCTAAACACACACATACATATTGACTCACACGCATTATGGTAAGACATACAAATCATTTTATGCTTGTATCAATTGTTCTTTGAAATATTGTCTAGAATATTTATTTATTTCATATTACTTTTCTTATGAACATTTGTATTCATAAGAACTCTTGCATTCTGTTGAATGCGAATAAACTTTTGTCTCGTATAGACATTATTTAATTCAACATTTTGCTACCAATTGCTATTATTTTCTGTTAAATCCATCACACATTATAAATTTTTTTTAGATATTTCCATAACCCGGCTATTTCATATGAACATTCATTTTTGTTAAACACTATCAATCTATTCTTATAATTGTGTTTTATTTTCCATTTTTTTCTACTGTTTAGATCCGTTATGATTAACATATTCTTCGTAACGGAATTAAAAATAACTTTTTATACATGAATTATTCTCATTGTAATCCCTGTTATATCTCTGGAGCCATCACCATCATCCATTTACATTACATACTCAACAACTTTCAGACTACCGTCATTTTAATCGAAATACATTAACGTTAACTAAAGCATTTAAACAGCAGACGACAGAAATAATGAGTCATCCATCTTCTCCTACATCTCTAGAGCCATCGTTTTCATTCCTTTACACTACAAGCTTAACAAGTTTCTTACGGTAGTCATTGCCATCGAAATACGTAAACTTTTAAACTTTTAACGAAATATTTAAACAGCAGACGACAGAAATACTTATTCAACTATGCTCGTTGTCGTAATACGTTGATCTATGAGTAACATTATTATTTTTAGCATATTACGTGACATTATATCTAACTTTATCGTCTTCGGGGATAGGAGATATTCTAGACATTTCATAACACAAATTTGTGACTGATCAAACATTGGCTCGAACAGTCGTAGGCGTAGGCATGGCTGTGTGGTTAAGGAACTTGTTTGGCAACCACGTGAGTAAATTTTGTTGTCGAAACAGAGGGAAAGCCTGTCGTGGTATAAGTATGTTTGTGTGTATTACGTACGTACGTGCGTGTGTGTGTCTATGTGTTGTGTTTATCCTCTCCACTGTTTGATAACTGATTAATTTGCTCGACTAATCCCCTATGTGAAAGGCTTCTCCAAAAAGACACAAAAGATATGCGGCCCATATGACATCAGGACAGTATTCAAGAGTAATACAACACTTCGCAAATACCTCGTTCGGTTAAAACCACCAATAGAAGAGAATATGACTAAGAACTGCGTGTACTCCATCCCATGCAGCTGTGGTAGGTTATACAAAGGCGAAACATGCCGCCCCCTCAAAATAAGGGTTGAGGAACATCGCAAAATTGTGACACGAGAAGATATTGATAAATCGGGTTTAGCTGATCATGTATGGAAAAATGGAAACTACCTCCCCCTGTGAGATGAAGTTAAAAAAATAGACAGAGAACACCACTGGAAAATACGAAAAGAAGTAGCACATATGCTAGGACACAACAACCTCCGAAGCAGACCGAGTGCAGATATGAATAGCATATGGAAACTGGCATATGGCATAGTGGTTAAGCGCGCGGGCTACAAGCCCCAAGATTTCGAGTTCGATTCTAGTCAATGACCTGTTATTATAAAATAATAACAACGAAATTTCCCCAAGACACCTGATGAAGGCTGGAGGGTATATCAGCCGAAATGTGTTAACAACAAACAAGATGAGGACAAATATCCGTCAAATGTAAATAATGTACATAATTCTTCATATCTTAAATATAGAACTGCACTGTTGAGATATTAGTAGTTAATGATGATTTCAAATATTGGCACAAGGCCAGCAATTTCAGGGAAAAGGGTAAGTCAATTATATGCTTATTTTATCGACCACGAAAGGAGAAAAGACAAAGTCGACTTCAGCGGAGTTTGAACTCAGAACGTAAAGACGGACGAACTGCCGCTAAGCATTTTGTCCGATACGTTAATGATTCTCCGCCTTATTTCTATATTTAATAATCCTTTCTACTAAAGGCACAAGGCCAGAAATGTTGTGGGAGGGGATATATCGATTACATCGATCCCAGTGTTTCACTGGTACTTATTTTATCGACACCAAAATGATGAAAGACAAAAAAAAAACATTGTTTTCAGTTGTTACCGGTTTTTAAAGAAAGAATCAATTTGACATTAAAATACATACATCAACCCTTAACTTGTCCAAAGTATTTTGATAAGTATGTCATGAACGTCCATGCTTGTTTTCAGATTTTTAGTTAGCCCTAGTTCCATGCGTTCTCAGTAATATAAAACCTTCCTTTCATAAGTCCGAAAGTTCCTCTGATGGTCGGAAGAAAATATAGGGAATGTGTATCATATATAATGCATGGATACCAGGAAAATATGTCCCATCTCTTGAAAGCATTTTCATAAATTTATCCTAAATGTTCATGCTCGTTTTCAGATTTCCAGATTTTTTAGTTGGACCTTGTTTCATGCGTTCTGAATCATATAAAGCTTTCCTTTCATAAGTCCGAAGTTACTCTGGTGGTAAAAAAAAATATAGGGAATGTGTATCAAATATAATGCATGGATACCAGGAAAATATGTCGTGAATATCACAAGTGAGACACAAGACAGTTAAATGGCTAAACACAATACTACTGTGTCTAATCATCTTTCTCAATTTCTTGTTTCATGTTTTTTTTTGTCTTTCATCATTTTGGTGTCGATAAAATAAAAACACTGGGATCGATGTAATCGATATATCCCCTCCCACAACATTTCTGGCCTTGTGCCTTTAGTAGAAAGGATTATTAAATATAGAAATAAGGCGGAGAATCATTAACGTATCGGACAAAATGCTTATATATATAAGTAATATAAAGCTTTCCTTCCATAAGCCTCAACTTTCTCTGGTGGTTGAAAAGTAAAATTAGTAATGTATATCATATATGATGCATGGACACCAGGGAAATATATTTTGTGTATGACGTGCTGCACAGGGCAGACAAAGGCATTGAACTTGGCATTTCTGCGGATTGAAATTACGTTGCAATCTCACCTTTTCGGCAGCTACATGTAAAATAACTGGGGTTCGCCAGTGCATGTGTGAACTATATGGACTGTTTAGCTGTTTGTGTTTTTACTCATAGAGAATAACTTGAAAACTGTTGATAAAATTTTACGGTTAAGTACTGAAGACTAAAGCATCAGAGTATAATTCTGTTAGCAGACTTAACTATTTGGGCCGATTTTAGAGTCGGTTCTATTACCAATATCTGTGTTAATAATAATAAACAAGAGTTAATTAATTATTAGTTAGTTAACCGTATCGTTCTGCTACTTAATTCCTAAGCTCACCTTACTTGTCTGTCTACACTTCTTCCCCTCGGAGGAAATCTCAATTTTCTTTTTGTATGTTTAACTCTTCAATATTTCTCTGATGTTCTTTCACTAATTTACCATTCCAATTTAGCAGGTAATTTAGAACTTAGCTATCAGATGAAGACGTTACCTTGTATCTCTCGTCTTGGTAGTTCCTATTCTTACATATTTTTATTTATTCTGTTGCCTACCGTCTTGTTTTTGCTGTATATATATATATATATATATATGTATGTATGTATATATCTTCTTATATATTCATATATTTCTTATATATTCATATATTTCTTTCTGTAATGAGCTATTCATCAGGTAGTTACATTAGCTTCGACAGGTAACTTCTACCTTCCATCAAATTACTTCTTTTCTTAAGTTAAGAAATATTGGTTATGATTATCTCTTGATGTCGATATCGATTTCTTACAGAGACATGCAAACCTGCAAACGAGATTCTACATAATAACTCGACGTTCTAAATAAAACAATCCCAGTAATATCACTGGTATATTCAAAACTAGGAATATTTTTTTCTGGTTTTAAGTTTCAAACGTTGAAATAACGTGTTTGCATCTAAAATAGATAGAATGGACACAACCAGAACACTGATCTAAGAATTCTGGACACAATTTTCATCCCAAGTTAATAATATGTAGGAGCATTCCGTCCGATTACGACGACGAGAGTCCCAGCTGATACGATCAACGGAACAGCTTGCTCGTGAAATTAACGTGCAAGTGACTGAGCAATCCACAGTCACGCGTACCACTAACGTAGTTCTCAGGGAAATTCAGCGTGACTCAGAGTGTGACAAGGAAGGCTCTTTGAAATACAGGTACAACTCATTTTTGCCAGCTGAGTGGACTGGAGCAACGTGAAATAAAGTGTCTTGCTCAAGGACACAACGTGTCGCCGGGATTCGAACTCACGACCTAACAATCGTGAGCCGAATGCCCTAACCACTAAGCCACGCGCCTTCCCAATGTGATAATATGTAATACAACTTACATTAACCTATCAAATATGGAAGGATTCGCGCGATTACTTGGCTATGTTTGTATCATTTTATCTTATTCAAAGGCAGATAAAATGCTTAGCGGTATTTGAGTTCTAATTCCGTCAATGTCAACTTCGCCTTTCATCTTTTCGGGGTCGATAAAATAAAGAACAAACCAAGTACTAGGGTTTTATGTAATTGATTATTCCCCCTCCACTAAAATTACCAGCTTTCTTCCAAAATTTGAAACAGCTGGTGCCTCATTTTCTTATTACCGTTCTGTATTCGACTAACACTTCGTTCTGAATGATAAGTATACTGAGGTTCTACGCCAGGTCATTAGTCTCCTATTGAACCTTTCAATTTCGTTTATGTACACATTGTGCATATATATATATGTGTGCGTGTGAGGGGGGGTCCGTGTCTGTGTGTGTGCGCGCACGCGGGTATGTATGTAAGACGATTGTGAAGTGTGTGCAATTGGTATGCAACTTAAAATCAGCGTCGATGATGTAACTGAATGTGAGTTATGAAACAGCTGTAAATGTACGGAATGAATATTTTTTTACTTCTCACCTCACGCAGATTTTAGTGTGTTATATATACTTGTATATTTATATAGTTTTACTTTGAAATTACCAATTCTGTCTTCCTGGCTGATACATAGTTATTTATAATTCTAGATTATATATATACTATATATATATATATATAATATATATATATATATATTTGGGTTTGTTTTTCTTGTATGTGTGCGCATGCGTGTGAGTGTGGGTGTGCGTGTCTGCATGCATATAATAACGTTTTAAATGTTTCTCAGTATTTCTTATTGTTGGCATTAACACATCAAGACAATTGTTCTTTATCTCATCAACAATATATATATATATATATATTATATATATATATATATATATATATATATATATCAATATATATTATACGTGCACATAATACGCATCATATATATATATATATATAACAAGACACAATAGACTTACATAAAACAGATGTTTCGAACCTTTTCCATCAACTCTCCTCTTTTTTGCCAGTGACGTTGTATAGCTTGGCCACGTGTCTTGTAATTTGAGTCTTGCCGGGCAGATGTTAGTAATCAGATAAAAAGAAGTACTACTACTACTACTACTACTACTACTACTACTAATAATAATATAATAATAATAATAATAATAATAATAATAATAATAATAATGGTGGTGGTTGTGGTGGCGGCGGTGGTGGTGATAATGACGGTGGTGATGATGATGATAAATGATGAAGAAGAAAAGGGAGAAGGAAGACGAAGAGAAGATTCTTTTCTTTATTTGACGCATGGCTAACATCGATTTTGAAGCATTACAGCTGTACAGAGTTGTGCGTGCGTGTGTATGAATGTGTGTGTGTTTGTGTGCGTGTGTGTGTGGGGGTGCGTGTGTGTGTGTGTGTGTTGTGTAGTACAGATATATATATATATTGTGTGTGCCCACACGCACACACAAATATATATACATATACACATGCATATATATATATATATATATATATATATATATATATATATATATAAATTTTTTGACAGGTAGATAGATTTTACACACAGTGTTCTAATATATGGTGCTACATCTATAACGAAGAAGAAGAAGAAGAAGAAGAAGAAGAAGAAGAAGAAGAAGAAGAAGAAGAAGAAGAAGAAGAAGAAGAAGAAGAAGAAGAAGAAGAATCCTTTCTACTATAGGCACAAGGCCTGAAATTTTTGGAAAGAGTGACAGTCGACTTCATCAACCCAAGTGCATAACTGGTACTTAATTTATCGATCCCCGAAAGATTGAAAGGCAAAGTCGACCTCGACGGAGTTTGAACTCAGAATGTGAAGACGGACGAAATGCCGCTGAACATTTCGCCCGTCGTATATAATAATAATAATATAATAATAATAATAATAATAATAATAATAATAAAGGATTTGGAGTGACAAGAAGACGTACAACATAAATGCAGACTGGATTATACAAACTGAAGGATCTTACCAAAATTTACAACAACAAGCAAGGGAAGACATCACAATAGCAGACCTAAGAAAGGCACTCACGAAGGCCCATAATTGGAAATCCCCCGGTAAAGATAGGGTGCCGAATTTCTGGCTCGCATCGCTCCCATGCGCACACGGTAAGCTAGTTCAGCTGCTCAATGGAATTATGAGAGACCCAAAGAAAACACCTGAATAGTTAGCAAATAGTATTACTTACCTACTCCCAAAGAATAACGAAACCAACCTTCCCAAAAACTATCGGCCTATAACCTGTCTATCCACTACGTATAAAATCCTAACATCTATCCTGGCGGAGAAAACATATGCATTCATGGAGAAGAACGATATTTTCCCCATTGAACAAAAAGGGTGCCGCCGAGGCTCTTACAGATGCAAAGATCAACTGCTAATTAATCGTATGATCCTTGAGAACTGTCACAACAAGCGCAGAAATCTCAGCTCCGCATGGATTGACTATAAAAAGGCCTTCGACAGTATACCGCATCCATGGATCTTGAGATCGCTGGACATTTTCAAATTTTCCCCTGTGATTTCAAACTTCCTGAAGCACAATATGTCGTTGTGGAATACGAATCTCCAATTATACCACTCTAATGGAGTACTTGCCTCAGAAAATATAAACATCAACTGTGGAATTTTTCAAGGTGACTCACTTTCACCTTTAATATTCTGCATAGCCCTAATACCCCTTACAAATGAATTAAACAGAACAGGGTATGGGTATAAAATTGCCAATAAAAAAATAAGTCATCTATTTTATATAGATGACTTAAAACTCTATGGTAAAGACAATAATGAACTTGAAGGCCGATTGCGCACTGTGAAAGCATTCAGCGATGACATCGGGATGGAGTTTGGACTTGAGAAGTGTGCCAAGGCCACTTTCAGAAAGGGAAAGTGAAGACCACAAATTCAGTCGTGTTAGATGTTGACACAGTCATAAGAGAGCTTGAGCAAGAACAAACATACAAATATTTAGGGATAAATGAAGGCTCTGGTATTCAGCATGCAAGCATGAAAGAGAAGATCAGGAAGGAATGTTATAGGAGAGTTCGTGCAGTCCTGAAATCTGAACTAAATGCACGTAACAAGGTGTTAGCTATAATTCCTTAGCAGTTCCAGTTGTCACTTATAGCTACAATGTGTTGAACTGGAATATGATTGAAGTAAAGAATATAGATAGGAAAATACGCAAGCTGCTGAGTTGTAATAGGATGCCCACACCCAAAGGCAGACGTAGATCGCCTTTACCTTCCCAGAGCCCAAGGAGGTCGAGGCCTGATCCATATGAACTAGCTTACAAAACAACCACAATTGGACTGGCCAAATATCTCGAAATAAAGAATGACTGGATGCTAAAGCTCGTGGAAAATCACGAGAGACGAAAGAAGCTTCATTCTATCATAAGGAAAGCAACAAATTTGCTATTGATCTCGTGCATGATACCCAAACTGAACAACCCGAGGGAAGTACGGCAACTATTGTTGCAAAAGAAGTGAAAATAATGGCAACGAAAAAAGCGCACGAGCAATTGGCTGATAGGTGGGAGGAGAAACCTCTGCACGGCAAATATGTGGCCCGCAGCAAACAAGCTGATGTTGACCAGAAGCAAACCCATCAGTGGCTACGGAGCTCAGGGCTAAAAGCAGAGAGCGAAGGTTTCATCCTGGCTGCTCAAGATCAAAGCCTATTAACCCGGAACTACCAGGCCAATGTGATGAAAAATGGAGCAGACCCAAAATGCCGATTCTGCAACGACATGATTGAAACAGTGGACCACGTAATCTCTGGATATAAAGTCTTAGCACCAGTGGAGTATAAATTAAGACATGACAGAGTTGGCCAATATCTACACTGGCTAATAAGTCGGCATTACAATATCAAAACTGCCGGCAAGTGGTATAATCACCACCCTGAGGCTGTAACTGAAGGAGAAAATGTAACCATTCTGTGGGACTTTCCAGTACATACAGACCGAATCATCAAGGCCAATAAACCAGATATTGTTGTGAAAGACCAAAACAATAAAGTTTGCTTATTGATCGACATGAGCATCCCCTGTGATCATAATATCTCAGCGAAAGAGTTTGACAAGCTCAGAAAATATAAAGACCTACTCATTGAAATTGAGAAAATGTGGCATCTCAAGGCGGTTACAATACCAGTGATCGTAGGAGCACTAAGAATATCAAGAAGGAAACCGAAAATTATATGAGAATGTCCCTGGCTTACCATCCCTGCAAGAAGTGCAAAAGATTGTCTTAACTGGTACATCACACGTATTGAGAAGAGCATTGTCGGTGTGAGAACTGTTCTGCTCATGTATTTTAATTTAACTTAAAAAAAAAAAAATGAACGAACTATTGAGTTTGGTTTAATGGCCTACCAATGTATACTATGAGTTTCTTTGCCCTAGGAGCCGGGAAGACACTCGGCAAGAAATAGAAGCAAATTTGAAAGAAGAAAAAAAAGTAATAATAATAATAATAATAATAATAATAATAATAATAATAATGAAAGTAATAATAATAATAATAATAATAATCATGGTTTCAAATTTTGCCACAACGGCAGCAACTCTGGGGATTTGAACTCAGAACGCAACAACGGGCGAAATACCTATTTCTTTACTACCCACAAGGGACTAAACACAGAGATGACAAGCAAGGACAGACAAACGGATTAAGTCGATTATATCGACCCCAGTGCGTAAATGGTACTTAATTTATCGACCCCGAAAGGATGAAAGGCAAAGTCGACCTCGGCGGAATTTGAACTCAGAACGTAGCGGCAGACGAAATACCGCTAAGCATTTCGTCCAGCGTGCTAACGAGTCTGCCATCTAGAAGAAGAAGAAGAAGAAGAAGAAGAAGAAGAAGAAGAAGAAGAAGAAGAAGAGAAGAAAGAAGAAGAAGAAGAAGAAGAAGAGAAGAAGAAGAAGAGAAAGAAAAGAAAAGAAGAAGAAGAAGAAGAAGAAGAAGAAGAAGAAGAAGAAGAAAAAGAAGTATCGGGTTGTTTAGTTGTTTATTTAGTCCGTAAGAGTAACGGGATATAAGAAACATTACAAGTGCAAATTATGAAAACGATGCTGGTTCGCATAATATCGAGAACAATGGCAAAACAGGAAACGAAATAAAAAAAAGAGTACCACTGGTTGCACTCCCAGTCAAATGGGAATGGCGAGATAATCTTGACGAGGGTTTCGGCTGACAACAGGTCACATTATTAAATCGACTTCAATTCACAAAATTAAAAAAG
>NW_021832201.1:22500-31804 GCF_006345805.1 Octopus sinensis
CTTTCATGAACTTACCATTCCATCTCAATATGGAGTTCCTTTCTGGTGCCTCTTTTCGGAATTTTGTGCGAAATGCACGTTGAACAAGTATCCATGATTCAGTTTTTGCAAATCCAAAGATGCAACGCCTTTTCTGGCTGAATGAACGCCATTACTGGATCTGAAAAAAATGAAAAAATCCTTAGCATTACAAAAAAAACTTAATGAATTTAGCTTTAAAATGGTACCAGTTTCATCTTACTACCAATAACAGTCCAGCAGATATGAGGACTTGAAATGTGCCCAAGACTTCTGAAACAGCCTGTCTATATATATATATATATATATATATGTGTGTGTGTGTGTGTGTGTGTGGTGTGTGTGTGTGTGTGTGTGTGGTGTGTAATAACAATTTAACAAATAAAACATATGCATACATACATACATATATGTACATACCTACATCTATATGTATATATACATTTCATTCCTTTTTTTTACCCCTCTGCAAAAGAATTTAATTTAATTCATTTTGCAGGAAGGACTGCTTCGGCCGGATCGTGTTCTGCCCTTACCTTCTAAACACGCATTGAGTCGAACCAGGGGCACCTGATGAAGGGGAATATTCCTTATATTGTTTGTCTTGTACCCAGTTATTTAGTTGTTAAAAAAAGTCCGTTTCCTTGTTTGTTTTTATGGTTTCGTTTCTCGTTGTGTACTACGTTTATTTGTGGTGTTCTGTACTCTATATATATATATATATATATATATATATATATTTATATATTATATATATATTATATATATATATATATGCATGTATATATACATATAGATGTAGGTATGTATATATATGTATGTATGCATATGTTTTATTTGTTAAATTGTTATTATAGACTGAGCGCCTCGCGTCGTTTCTTATCCTCCAAGTAAGTTTATATATATATATATACATACATAATATATAACATATATACACATGCATATATACATACATATATATACCACATACATACATACATACATATATATACCCACATACATACATACATACATACATACATATATATATATATATATATATATATATATATATATATATAAATTTAATTAGAGGATATGTTAACCTCGTGAAGGGATGATTGCATCCAAGGAAATATTGGTTCGATACCTAGTATTTTAGGGGAATGAATTTCCCTTAAAACAGTAGGTACATATAAAGCATATAGTTTATATCTATTTAAAGGAAGAAAAGAAAATGGAGATAAGGAAATTAGTAATTGTTTATTATTAACAAATTGGTAATCTTCGCTTCTTACACCTGTTCCAATTAATACTCAATAATTCAATTGCAAAATTGTACATATAATTTGCATTTATGTGACATGAGTATAATTTCATCAGAGGTATAAAAGATGTACGTTTGGATGTTATATGTGAGCTATTTCTAATCAGCAGACTACATGTTACGGCTTCTGATTTGTATTATTATTTGCTCGGGCGAGGGGTTTACAGATTGATTAGAGATAGATTAAATATATATATATATATGCATGTATGTATGATGTATGCATGTATGTATGTATGCTTGTATATATGTGTGTGTGTGTATGTTGGCCTGCTCGCTTAGCCAGCGGGGTGGCGTCATTTGAAGGCTAAAACAATGTGAAGCGCATTGTGACCAGCGATGTGTAGCAACATCTGATAGCCTGGTCGGTGACGGTGATCACGGTGTATAGTATGTATATGTATGTATATGTATTATAATATATATATATATATATATATATATATATATACATGATATGTTATTATATTATATATATATACATGTATATATATGATATATATACTATATACATTGTGATATATATAGATATATATATATATATATACATGGATATATATATATTATATATATATACATGTATATATATATATATATTATATATATACATGTATAATATTTATATATATTATCTATATATACATGTATATATATATATAGATAGAGAGAGAGATATGGATATATACTATGTATATACATATACATATGCGAATGACATACGTGTGTGTGTGTGTGTGAATGTACTATGTAGGTAGATTGGTAGGTACGTAGTTAGATAGATAGATAGATAGATAGATAGTTATTTGTAAGTGTCAGAGCGTACCTTTGTGTGAAGGTGGGTGGGTTAGTGGCCATGGTATTCTACTCACGATCGTTAGAATATGAACCCGATACTCGGCGGCGCGTTCTGTCCTTGAGCAAGTCACTTTATTTTACATTGCTGCAGTCCACTCAGCTCACTCATAAACGAGTAGTCCCTGTATTTCAAAGGACCGACTTTGTCACATCGTGTCTCCTGATGAATCTCCCTGAGAACTAAATTTTGGGTAGCCAACTTGTCAGTGGAGTGCTCAGCCACTTGCACGTTAATTTCACGAGTAAGCTATTCCGTTGATCTTTCTAAGTGGAACCCTCGCCGTCGCAGCCGACGGAGTGTGTATACATTTGTGAGTGTATATTATTACACAGAGTATGTATGTATGTATGTATGTATGTATGTATGTATGTATGTATCATGTATGTATGGATGTATGCATGTATGTATGTGACAGATTTTCCCGTCGATTTCGACGTATGAGTGTCTGAGCATCTTTTTTTCTTTTCCAGCTTTGATGTCGCTTACGAAGCTTTAATCAAACCAACGATTTACAGAGAAGGCCACCGATTGGTCATCGGAAAGGATTGTTAAACCAAGCGGTTGGCATATTTGTTGCAGACATATTTGTCTTTTGCTCTTGGTTCTCTATGATGACCCAGACAGTCCATTGCACAGTTAGTTATGGTTTTATATCAAACTAACGTCCATCCGTTGCGATTCAATGCAGCTTTTTCAAATATTTCGGCGAGGGATGTAACTTTGTCGTTTTCAGATTAGCTTTGAGCTAGTCCTTGGATCTTAGCCACGGTCTTCTTATGCTTCGCCTGTGCTTGAAGCCACAATAAAATTATTATAGGTTGGTGAACTGGCAGAACCGTTACCGTGTTGGGTTAAATGCTTAGCGGCATTTCGTCCGTCTTTACGTTCAAATTTCGCTGAGGTCGACTTTACCTTTCATCGTTTCGGGATCGGTGTAATAAGCACCACTTAAGCATCAATATCGAAATAATCGACTAGTTCCTGTCCCCGAAATTGCTGGCCTTGTGCCAAAATTTCAAAACAATATTATAATATTATAATAAGGCAGAATCGTTAGCACGCCAGGCAAAATGCGTAGCGGTATATTTACATTCTGAATTCAAATTCCACCGAGGTGGTCCTTGTCTTTCATCCTTTCAAAGTCGATAAAATAAGCACCAGTCGATTACTGGGGGTCGATGTAATCAACTTTCCCCACCTCTCCGAAACAGCTAGCCTGAGCCAAAATTAGAAACCAATATTCTTTTCTATTCTAGACACAAGGTCCGAAATTTTGGGGTGACGGGGGCCACTCGATTAGATCGACCCCAGTACGCAATTGGCACTTAATTTATCGACTCCGAAAGGATGAAAGGCAAAGTCGATCTCGGCGGAATTTGAACTCAGAAGGTAAAGACAATGAAATACCTATTTCTTTACTACCCACAAGGGGCTAAACACAGAGAGGACAAACAAGGACAGACAAACGGATTAAATCGATTATATAGACCCCAGTGCGTAACTGGTACTTATTTAATCGTCCCCGAAAGGATGAAAGGCAAAGTCGACCTCGGCGGAATTTGAACTCTGAACGTAACGGGAGACGAAAAACGGCTACGCATTTCGCCCGGTGTGCTAACGATTCTGCCAGCTCGCCGCCTTAAGTAGAAGCCAATATTATGATGTCTATGATTCATGGCTATGAACAACTATAAGCTTTACTCTCCCATAGAGGATAGCTTTGGGACACCAGTAATCGTTGACTGATCCCATTCTGATGACTAAATAAAGTTTTATGCATTTTTATAATCTCAATAATTATATTTAATCCTTTTAATAGCGGAAAGTAATTATATCCGACCAAAATTTAAACACCCTTAACTTCGGAGTGCATTCTTATATAACAATCTGTCTTTTATTGAGTGATGTCATGTCTGAAACCATATTTGATTGATATATGTCAAATATACTGAGGCAACATGACTTGCTGAAAATACTAAGTCTAATTGGAAGTGGGGTTAGATATTTAACATCAATAGGCGTTGCCGTAGCTGTATGGTAAGAAGTTTGTTTCCCAACCACATGGTTCCGGTTTCAGTCCCATTGCGTTGCACATCGAGCAAGTGTCTTCTACAATATCCTCAGACCGACCAAAGCCTTGTGAGACGGAAACTGAAAGAAGCTCGTGCGTGTGCGTATGTGTGGGTGTGTGTTTTCATCCCCCTTCACCGCTTGACCACCGTGTTGGTGTGTTTACATCCCCGTAACATAGCGGTTCGCCATAAATGACCGATAGAATAAGTACCGGGATTAAGACAAAAATAAGTACTGGGGTCGATTCGTTCGACTAAAAATTCTTCAAGGCAGTGCCCCAGCATGGTCACATTAACTGAAACAAGTAAAAAACAAATTATCATTAATGGAATGATCAAGAATTTCACACCTAAAATTTTAAGTTGGTTGGCGGAATCGATAAAGCATTAGACAAACTCCCTTGTGATATTTACTTGTGTTTCTTGTTCTTAGCGTTCTGCGTTCAAATCCTGCGATGACAACTTTTGATATCCTTTTTCAGGTGTGGATAAAATAAGTGCTTTTGATATACAGGAGTCAATATAACGCGGCTGTCCTTCTCCAGCCTTCAAACAGGGATAACTTCTAGCTACGTTTAAATACAATTAAATACATTATTATAGTTGTTGCTATCAATAATAATGTATTTCAAATGAAGGCGTAGGAGTGGCTGTGTGGTAAGTAGCTTGCTTACCAACCACATGGTTCCAGGTTCAGTTCTACTGCGTGGCACCTTGGGCAAGTGTCTCCTACTATAGCCTCGGGCCGACCAAAGCCTTGTGAGTGGATTTGGTAGACGGAAACTGAAAATAGCCCGTCGTATATATGTATGTGTGTGTGTGTGTGTGTGTGTGTGTGTGTGTGTGTGTGTGTGTGTGTGCCTGTGTTTGTCCCCCCAACATCGCTTGACAACCGATGCTGGTGTGTTTACGTCTCTGTAACTTAGCGGTTCGGCTAAAGAGACCGATAGAATAAGTACTAGGCTTACAAAGAATAAGTCCTGGGGTCGATTTGCTCGACTAAAAAGGCGGTGCTCCAGCTTGGCCACAGTCAAATGACTGAAACAAGTAAAAGAGAGTAAAAGAGTATATGGCCAGCAGTTTTGATTGAGGTAAATAGGCGATTACATCGACTCCGGTCCTCAAATGGTACTTTATTTTTCGACCCCGAAAGGATAGAAAACAAAGTTAACCTCGACGTTAATTTGAACTGATAACGTAAAGAGCCAAAAGAAATGCTGCTAGGCTTCCATACAGTTTTCGTCAACAAAATTCACTCACAAAGCATTGGTTGGCCAGACGCTATAGCAGAAAAGCACACAAGGTGTCGCGCAGTGGGGCTGAACCCGAAACCACGTGGTTGCAAAGCTAGTTTATTAACCATACAACCATGCCTGCGTCTGGTTGAAAGAAAACTTATCAAATACTCTTTTACTCTTTTACTTGTTTCAGTCATTTGACTGCGGCCATGCTGGAGCACCGCCTTTTAGTCGAGTAAATCGACCCCAGGACTTATTCTTTGTAAGCCTATACTTATTCTATCAGTCTCTTTTGCTAAACCGCTAAGTTACGGGGACGTAAACACACCACCATCTGTTGTCAAGCAATAGTGGGAGGACAAACACAGACACACAAACATATACACACATACATATACATACATATATACGACGGGCTTCTTCCAGTTTCCGCCTACCAAATTCACTCACAAGACTTTAATCGGCCCGAGGCTATCGTAGAAGACACTTGCCCAAGGTGCCACGCAGTGGGAATGAACCCGGAACCATGTGGTTGGTAAGCAAGCTACTTACCACACAGCCACTCCTGAATATTTTAAAACTTTTATTAATTTTGTTTCATTTTTAATTTCGTTTTTAATTTTGTTTTGTGCAATAAAAGTCTGAAGTTCCTGAAGTTCTTAAATATCTAAAACCTACAATAGTTCCGTTGTGTTTATTTTATCAAAATTCCTAAAAATATTTTTCTAATATGCTTCCTTTGAAATAATTCTTGTGAAAGAGTAGGTGGGGTTGTCGGGAGAATATTTATTAGGCCCTCATTAAAATATGCTAATATAGTTATATTAGCTATGAGAGAAATAGACTGTGCCAAAATTATCTTGAAACGATTTCAAGATTACATTTGCGCAAAAGTTAAGTGCGCATAAACTTTTGTGTCACAGGTGAAGAAAGAATGCATAGCAAATAAGAATTCAGAGCATACATTACCCCCAAATTTCTGGCCTTGTGCCTATGTAAGAAATAAGTAGATTTGCGAACAGCCGAACTTACCCGCGATACACGCAGGGCAACGAAAGCGTCCTGTAAGCTATTGTTCAATGCCCGAGTTTTACCGACTTGCGGGTTGGTGCTGAATATTTTCTGTGGCGTACAGGACGAATCCGACTTTCTGTCTCTAGGGGGAAAAGACGTGACACCTTTTCTTAGCTGTGAAGAACGGCTTGTCTTATTCTACTAGGTAGCTCTGGGAAAAGGGGTTACGTGGCGGACTCGTCTCAAAGGTTTGAAGACAAGCATTTTCCTATTAGATCAAGCTCTCGTTAACGTCTTCAAGTACGTATGTATGTACGTATATATTTATGAGTGTATGTATGTATATGTAAATACACACACACACTCACACACACACACACACACACACACACCACACACACACACACACACACACACACACACATATATATATATATATATATATATATATATATGGTAAATGAAAGACGGAAGATGGAATATACGAGAATTTTTATTAATAATTGCAATTGTTTCGACACATCTAGCATCTATCCCTCACGGATGGGATACTTAACAACTGGTTCAGGAGCATATTTCGTCCTCGTATCGTCTTCAATGTCAATTATTATTGACCGTCGAAATCAAGTGTATCTTTCGTCTACCAAAGTCGATAAAATGAAATTCCAGATAAATCCTACAAATAGCTCTTGTACTTATTTTGCACGCTGGGCAAAATGCTTAGCGGCATTTCGTCTGTCTTTACGCTCTGAATTCAAATTCCGCCGTGGTCGACTTTGTATTTTATCCTTTGAGGGTCGGTAAAATAAGTAGTAGCTAAACATTGGGGTAGATGTTATTGACTTAACCCTTCCGGTGAACTTGCTGGCCTTGTGCCAAAATTTGAAACCAGTATTACATTCAACACCGTTGTCTTCAAATTTATCGTTCATCAACTTCAAAATCATCCTGCTTTTAATTTTTCTCTATGTCTTGCTCTATGCTTTACTGAATTTCCCGCCGAATTTCCTGTAACAAGTTTTCTCAACTATTCTTTGGCCTTAATTTTCCTTATTTGATCACATAGTCTTTCTTCAGTTATTTCAAGACCATGTTGCTGCTCCCAAATAGGTAACATTTGCTTACAATATCCTCTTCTCTCTGGTTGACTTTCGTCATAACATTTCGTAGCAAGGATGGTCTGTTGCATGCTCCATTTCTTTCGAACTAACACTGAATGATGACTGGGATCACGCTGTTCTTCCATGAGACACCTGTTGAGCGGGAAACCTTTACTTTGAGTTCCAGCCTTGTCTACGCTGTTATTTTAAACCATGTTATACTCCATTTCACTCATAAGAGGCTAGTTTTTTGAGGTTGTATAACTACCAATGTTTTCATTGAGACATCATGCCTAGAAAGACCGTGATCCAAGACTGAAGAGCGATTTAAGCTCTCGAGACACGGCTTGTACACTGCCGGGCACCAACTCAGCATTTATTGGCCACAGAGGATAGATACCTACAAATATACAAATAATAATAATAGAGAATTATGATAAAGAATAAAGAACAGTGAAAAAGAATAAGGAATTATGAAAAAGTATAATAGTGTAAGGAATTGATTTGACATCAGTTACTTGTGATTGATAAATTTGAAAATGAAATAAATTTATTATTAATTATAAAAGCATGAGACCTTAGTGGAGACTCTAATTCATCTCACTGATTGCTCCGACCAATTACCGATATACTTTTCATTTTCTTTCTTTTTTATACTCTTCATATCCGCTTGTTTCAGTTTGTTTAGATTCTATAATTATAGATAGATAGATAGATAGATAGATAGATAGATAGATAGATAGATAGATAGATAGATAGATAGATAGATAGATAGACAGAAAGACAGACAGACAGATAGAGAGAAAGAGAGAGAGAGAAGGACAAGGGAGGAAAGGTGAGAGGTGAAGAGAAGAAATAAAGTTGAAAATGCACAAAGAATTCTTAAAATTTATTAGAATATAATTATATTTTAAAATATAGGAAGACACTTTACCGGTTTCACATTAGATGTTCAAAAGTGTATAATTTTGTGTCCCAAATTATGTCTATTCTGGCCGTTGTAATAAAAATAGTTTGTATTTAAAGTAGAAATATAGCTGATAACGTTATCTGTCAACGTACAAATTGATTGATCAACGTTTATGTATTATGCTCATCTGGCAGTCGCGCGAGAAAGACATATAAAAGCTTTTCTCCATTGAATATGTTATATGACAGTTAGAAAAGAGAGATATAGATAAGTGATATAATAATAGTTTACATAAAAGTGGTATTAATTGTTATTGTTTATCATTCTTTCGAACAACAATGTTATCTATTAGAGCTAATTCTTTTCCATTTAACAAGTTAAAATATAACCCGCCTTTGTTAACAAGGAGCATTTAAGTAAGATAACAAAGTGTTGTGTAAATAAGATAAATGATAATTGCTACATGAATTTTGATTTTCTTAAGAACTATCCCAAATAGACATTCTACAAAATTTAATTCATAGGAAAAGGAGAATCGTATATAACTGATTAGCAGTGGCTGTTTAGCAGTGGCTTGTATTTTTTAATAAACGAACTTCCCTTATTAATTCTTGTTTGGTCTGGGGTATTGTCTGCATATTGATAGAGTTGGAAGACAAGCAATTTATGGGATTTGATTTTCGCACATGTTCGCAAAGTTTTTGGGATCAAGTATTTATATAAATATGTGTGTGTGTGTGTGTGTGTGTGTGTGTGTGTGTGTGTGTGTGTGTGTGTGTGTGTGTGT
>NW_021832202.1:5000-12500 GCF_006345805.1 Octopus sinensis
AACAGCAAATCGGCCATTGCCAAGTTTGCTATGAAACAGTTTGTGACAGTCTTCAGTTGTCTTACTCGTAAAACACGTATAATAATTAGAATGTTAGCGACAACAGATATCAAAAAGATAACGATGTAGATGAGTGCTTC
Source organism: Octopus sinensis (assembly GCF_006345805.1). NCBI lineage: Eukaryota > Metazoa > Mollusca > Cephalopoda > Octopoda > Octopodidae > Octopus > Octopus sinensis. The sequence goes on from NW_021832202.1 coordinate 5,141, forward strand.
AATGACTCCGATTCCATTCCAAGGACGGTTAAATTCTGAAAAGAAGGTAAAGTAACTTCGGTTTCCCCAATTATAAACTGTGTCCATTCCATAAAAATAAGAGGAATTTAAAGAATTCGCCATTTTAAAATTTTTTGTTGTCTGTATACTCCTAAGGTTTTATTATTTTTATAATACTGTGTTTTGCGACCAAACATCAATCAACAGACAATCCCATCCATAATTTAAATAAGGCGGTTTTCCTTCGTTTTGTTTATCACTTTCCTGTCTTCTGTTTTCTCCTGTTAGTTCTCTGTCGTCTGCTTCAAAGTACTTCGATTCATTTTCCTCTTACTGTCGTCTGCAGCAAATCTGAAAGAGACAAAATATCATTTTAGATATACGCTTTCTCTTTTTAGGAAACGCCAAAATATTATATTATACACGATGAAAGCACAAGAGATAGATAGATAGATAGATAGATAGATAGATAGATAGATAGATAGATAGATAGATAGATAGATAGATAGATAGAGAGGTGGTGGAAAGAGGGAAGGAGGGAAGGAGGGAGGGATCTGTAGTAGTGGTAGAGGACGGTACTAGAAAAAAAGAATCTTACTGTATTTGATTTCGTCTTTCAAGGATTTTTGGTTTTGAAATACCCAATCCCTCGAGAGCTGACTGAGTTTGACAATCAAATCAAAGGAAGTGATTATAATATGAATCATGATACATGTTCTTTTTACACATTCATACATACATACATGTGTGTGTATATGTGTGTGTGTTGGGAGTGGTGCCTGGTATTTCAGCTGGGGCGTACAATTATTATATGGATAATATTACTCCATATACATTACATACTTATTTCAATAAATTTTGAAAAATAATCAAGAAAATTTTCAGCTTTTATCATTCACGCGTCTGTGTGAGCGTGCAAATATTGTTTCACACACACACACACCACACACACACACACACACACACACACAAACTCACACACACACACACAAACTCACACACACACGTATGCAGACATACACACACCGCATAGGAGCAGAGAAAAGGAAACTCGTTTGTCATGTATCTGAAAACGGCAAAAACGATAAAAGCAATAAAAATAGCTTCAAATATATCAAAAAAGACAATAAAATAACAATACAGATAACAAAAGAAACAATACAGAAATGAAGCTGTGAACAGAACACGAGGTATTACGTTGTAAACAAGCAACAAGCAGGACGCGTGGTTAGTGACGTAAGGAAACTGGATATGGCAAAAGTTTGTTTTATTCTGCAGCGAAAGAGTGAATGCGAAGGGAGATAAGCAAGTGTAAGAGACTAATTCCTATATTTTCAAAATTCCGTCTTTTGATCGTCCATCATAATAATGTTCATATATGTGTGTAATGAAAGAAAGAAAATATTCAATAAAGAGTGGATTTAGAAAACGGAAAAAATATGCTTCTGATATTCTGCCCCCGTTAATACCCACGAAGACACTTCTCAGGAAAGACAGAAAATACAGTGAGTTGGTTGAACTGTGTGGAAAGAAGTTCAACAAGGGAGGTAATATGTATTTCTCCAGAGATAGGTGTTAGAGGATTTGTTGTAACCAGGGTTCACTCGATGCTTGAAAGTCTTGTGTCTAGCTGCGAAAGAGAGAAATGTTGCCAGAAAGTTGTCGGACGTTGTTAAGAGAGTAAACCAATTATATCTGGTTCCACAGAAAGGACGAATGGTGCATCTGGCCTAATGTAACATTTGTTTCAACAAAACTCGGGCTGTTGTGTAGGAGTTTTCTTACCTACATTGGTGGGTGGTCCGTGGTTAGCTCTGATGTCACAAGTGACAGGGGACGAAACATCTGCAGAAATACATTATTTACATTTGACGGATATTTGTCCTCATCTTGTTTGTTGATAAGACAACGTTTCGGCTGATGTACTCAGGTGTCTTAGGAAAATTTCGAACCTGGGTTCTCATTCCTAAGGTATTTTTCGATGTTATTATTATTATTATTATTATTATTATTATTATTATTATTATTATTATTATTATTATTATTATTCAGGTCACTGCCTGGAATCGAACCCGGAATCTTGGGGTTAGTAGCCCGTGTTCTTAACCACTACACCATATGCCCGTGGGCATATTACAATAACGTTACTCAACAGGGTGGGTAGCTCGGAGAGCAAAGATCCTCACCAGATCGAGCCGCTATTTCTACGCATTGACCCAGGACATATTCTTTGTAAGCCTGCTACTTATTCTATCAGTTACTTTTGCCGAACCGCTAAGTTACGGGGACGCAAACACATCAACATTGGTTGTAAAGTGATGGTGGGGGTGGAGGACAAACACATCCACACAAATATATATATATATATATATACGACGGACTTATTTCAGTTTCCGTCTACCAAATCCACTCACAAGGCTTTGGTCAGCCCGCGGCTTTAGTAGAAGACACTTGTCCAAGGTGCCACGTAGTGAGACTGAACCCAGAACCATGTGGTTGGGAAGCAAGCTTCTTTTAACATAGATATGCTTGCACCTATAGTAGTCTAACTATAGTCCAACTGCGCCTTTGTCTAACTTTGTGTACAAACGTTGCCTCGAGCTGGCTTGGTCTCGCAATACGACTCCCACGTGAAAGACTCGCCAACGAGGCTCTTCAGTGGAAAACCGACGGAAAGAGACGGAGAGGACGCCCAATGATGAACTGGCACGATCAACAAGGACCATACGGCTGATTGAGGGGACGTGGAGCCGCGATCACTGGCGCAATTCCACTGCCTTGAGCAGTTGAAGGCCTCAACACGTGGGACCTTCTGCTTTTAAGAAGTAAAAACAATCCTAAACTGCCGTCGGTTTAACCGGGGCCGCCGCAAACAATGGCCACTTGTTTGGTTTTTACTGATCTCTTCAACGCCAGCCCCCATTCTAGTCATAAAATAAGGAAGTGATCTCACTTTAAATTAGTGTTCCTTCTTAATGGGACCACGTGGTGGTGGAGGAGGGTTAGTGCGAGGAAAAGGGTTAGTGGGGATGGTGGTCGTGTTGTGGAGTAGGGGCTGGAGAAAGAAAAGGAGGTGATGCTACTGTAGTATCACTGTCGTTCAGATTGCTACCAGTGATGGCGGCGGCGGCGGTGGTGGTGGTGGTGGTGGTGGTGAAGAAGTAGGGATAAGAGAAAGGTGGAGGTGGCAGTGGTGGTACAGCTGTTGTTGTTGTTTGTAGTAGTAGTAGTAGTAGTAGTAGTAGTAGTAATGGTGGTGGCGGCAGTGGTAGTTTTAGAGTAGGAGCAGGAAAAGGGGTGGTGGTGGGAGTGGTGATAGTGTTGCTGTTGTAAGTGGTAATGGGGGCGGCGGCGACGGTGATGAAAGTGTAGGGGTAAAAGTACGAGAAATGACAATGGTGGAGTACTGGGAGGGGGATGGCATTACGGTTTTGCTGTTGTTCATATTAATGTTAATTATAGTGGTGATGATGGTGGTGATGATGGTAGTGGTGGTGGCGGTGATGATGGAGGTGATGATGGTAGTGGTGGTGGCGGTGATGATGGTGGTGATGATGGCAGAGGTGGTGGTGGTGGTGATGGTGGTGATGATGGTAGTGGTGGTGGTAGTGATAGTGGTGATGATGATGGTGGTGTGATGATGGTAATGGTGGTTGAGGTGATGATGGTGGTGATGATGGTAGTGGTGGTGGCGGTGATGATGGTGGTAATGATGGTAGAGGTGGTGGTGGTGATGATGGTGGTGATGATGGTAGAGGTGGTGGTGGTGATGATGGAGGTGATGATGGTAGTGGTGGTGGCGGTGATGATGGTGGTGATGATGGCAGAGGTGGTGGTGGTGGTGATGGTGGTGATGATGGTAGTGGTGGTGGTAGTGATGGTGGTGATGATGATGGTGGTGTGATGATGGTAATGGTGGTTGAGGTGATGATGGTGGTGATGATGGTAGTGGTGGTGGCGGTGATGATGGTGGTAATGATGGTAGAGGTGGTGGTGGTGATGATGGTGGTGATGATGGTAGTGGTGGTGGTGGTGATGGTGGTGATGATGATGGTGGTGTGATGATGGTAATGGTGGTTGAGGTGATGATGGTGGTGATGATGGTAGTGGTGGTGGCGGTGATGATGGTGGTAATGATGGTAGAGGTGGTGGTGGTGATGGTGGTGATGATGGTAGTGGTGGTGGTAGTGATGGTGGGGTGATGGTGGTGGTGGTGGTGGTGGTGATGGTAGTGATGATGGTGGTGGTGATGGTGGTAGTGGTGGTAATGGTGATGGTGTTGGTGGTGATGATGATGAGGATGGTGGTGGTGGTGATGGTGATGGTGGTGGTGGTAGTGGTGGTGAGATGGGCAGTTAAAGTGGTCAGTCTTTAAATAACTAAATAGCATACAACTTGACCCTATTACTTTAGTGAGTTTACAAGTGGTGTTTACGTGTGTAAAAATGTGTGTGTGTGTGTGTGTGTGCGTATGTATATGTGTGTATGTGTGTGCGTATGGGCACTTAAGTATTTGTGTGGATGAGTAGGTATGGATATGTGTGCGCGTATAGCATGAATGAAGCATGATGTTCAGACAAGAGGTAAGACAGAGAAAGAGCGAGAGAGAAGAGAAAGGGAGAGAGAGAGAGGGAGAAAGAGAGAGGTGGAAAAGAGAGAAAGAGAGGAAAGAGAGAGAGAGAGAGAAAGAAAGAGGAAAGAAGCAGAAAGATAGATAGACAGTGAGAGAAGGGGTAGAGAAAGACAAAAATACAGAGAGGGGAGCGAAAGAGAAAGATAGATAGATAAAGATAGATAGATAGATAGATAGATAGATTGAGAGAGAGAGAGAGAGAGAGAGAGAGAGAGAGAGGGGGCAGAGAGAGGGGGCAGAGAGAGGGGGCAGAGAGAGGGGGCAGAGAGAGGGGAAGAATGGTTCAGAAGTGGTGGGGGTTGGGGAAGTTGTCAGGGGTGATTATAAAATAAAGTACACGTATTAATATATAGATGTCAAATTTTGGCACAAGGCCGGCAATTTCGTGTGGAGGGGGGTGATGTGGTTAAATCGATTTCATCGACCCCCGCCAGAGTTTAACAGGTACTTGTTTTATCGACCTCGAAAGGGGGAAAGGCAATTTCGACATTCGGTGGAATTTGAACTCAGAACGCAATGACGGACGAAATGTCGTTAAACATTTTGCTCGGCATGCTAAATAAAGATTCTGCCATGCTCGCCACTTTCACATATTGATATACATCGACAGATTGAGATTTTGTCAGAAAAACAGATGCATTGATGTATACGTAGCACACACGCACACACACACACACACACACACACACACACACACACATACATTATTATTATTACGGATCTAGTTTTTTTTCATTTTCAAAATATGAGTTTTTTAAAAGACAGTAAAAAAAATATGAAAATCGGCTATAATAATAAAGTTTTCCAGAGTGGCTGTGTGGTAAGTAGCCTGTCTACCAACCACATGGTTCCGGGTTCAGTCCCACTGCGTGGCACCTTGGGCAAGTGTCTTCTACTATAGCCCCGGGCCGACCAAAGCCTTGTGAGTGGATTTGGTAGACGGAAACTGAAAGAAGCCCGTCGTATATATGTATATATATATATATGTATGCGTGTGTGTGTTTGTGTGTCTGTATTTGTTCCCATAGCATTGCTTGACAACCGATGCTGGTGTGTTTGTGTCCCCGTCGCTTAGCGGTTCGGCAAAAGAGACCGATAAAATAAGTACTGGGCTTACAATAGAATAAGTTCCGGGGTCGAGTTGCTCGACTAAAGGCGGTGCTCCAGCATGGCCGCAGTCAAATGGCTGAAACAAGTAAAAGAGTAAAAGAGAGAGTAAGAGTAATTGCTATGAAGGTATGATATTGTGGAGAAAAAAAAATTGGAGAAAAAAGTTACAGAGGTTTAAAAATCGAAAAATTGTATATTTTTAAGCCAATAGCGAGATAGAAATTTTCTGCGTTCAGCGGAGCGGTGTGAACTTTAAGGTTGTACCCTGTGAAATTTATAGTTTAGCATCTGTGAAATGACCTCTTCATTCTTGGTTTCTAAATAAACAGAAACACCTAATAAAATCAACATGTATCATCTTACTGTTTCTTTTGTCTCTTCATTGATTGTTTGTCTTTATTATTTCTTAAAATTTGTTATATTAATATATTTGTCTGCATGGGTTTACTTTATGCGTATTTCAGTACCATGTATACCTGTCATGTATTTGTGTACATCATTAATATATAGGTGCATGTGCATGTGTGTGGGTGTTTGTCTGTTTGTTTGTTTGTGAGTGTATGTGTGTGTCTGTCTCCAAAACTTCAAAGTTGAGTAAGGTTTTCATTGTTTGGATTTGTAAACTACGACAAGAATAACACTGGTCAACAAAGAATTTGTCTCAAGAAAAGGAATATCTGTATCGTATATGTTTTTGCATGCAGAATTCAGAAATAATGTCAAATTATCTGTGGTAAATTCACATATTCTATTCGCCTTCATAATGCCAAGAAACCGTATAAACATCGCAAACAACTTTTGCTATATATGAAAAATATGTAAAAGTATGTAAAAAAATATGTAAAAATATGTAAAACATTAAGTCAATTGACGAAAATATCTATATATATAGGCACAGGTTAGAAGCTTGCTTCCCAACCACATGGTTCGTGGTTCAGTCCCACTGCGTGGCACCTTGGGCAAGTGTCTTCTGCTATAGCCTCAGGTTGACCAAAGCCTTATAAGTGGATATGGTAGACGAAAACTGAAAGAAGCGTGTCGTGCACACCCACCCACCCACACACCCACACACACACACACACACATAAATGGGGGCAGGAATGTGTTTGTGGATGTGGAGCTTCTAAATTGATAAATGTTTGGAATGTTTTACATATCTTCCTCCAAAGCAGGAAATTTTGGTTAGATTTCTGAAAGATAACAGAACAACACCCTGGAAATCAGATACAACGATGTGAATTGCCCACTTAACAATTACTTTCATACAGCAGCTGTTTCAAAACCTGCATAAAATCCTTCATAAGTGGAATAAAAGAAAAATGCAGGAATGTTATATCCGCGAGTAAATCCTACCTCAACAAGCATTTCCGCAAGCATGTGCGTCGCTTTAGATTACGGAACACACACAAACGTGGGTCTCTCCACAGATACATCACGAATTCATGTCACAGTCTTGCTTCGTCTCTATAGCTGTCAGAAAAATAATCGTAATCATTGCATTATTGTTTGAATTATTAACAGTGCATACCATCTAAGTGACACTGGGATAAAGTATACGAAGCCCAGTATACCCATCATGACTACCCGTCTGATAAGGGTACACCAGGCACATGCATC
>NW_021832202.1:22500-30000 GCF_006345805.1 Octopus sinensis
TGAGACAGGTTAAGTGTTACGTAGTATTTTAATGGCTTATTTGGAGGAAGAAAGGTAGCGGCAGGATCAATTTTGAGAGTTACCCTTGCTGGTATGATGAAGGAATGAACTTATCACATGACTGATCTATCAATTTGAGTCAGAAGTTGACAAATTGGTTAGTTTTGACCCTTGGAGTCCTGTATAAATATTATTTAAGAGGTCGATTCTCATGAAATGATTTAGAAAGACATATTTCACATTGAATGTTCGGACTTTATCAATATAGTGGTTTCATTTTTTTAGCACAAGAATAGCAAGTTCTGGGGAAGGGGAGGAGTCGATTACATCGACCCTAGTGTGTAACTGGTACTTATTTTATCGACTCCAAAAGGATGAAAGGCAACGTCGACCTCAGCGGAATTTGAACTCAAAACATAAAGACAGATGAAATACCTATTTCTTTACTACCCGCAAGGGGCTACACACAGAGAGGACAAACAAGGACAGACAAACGGATTAAGTCGATTATATCGACCCCAGTGCGTAACTGGTACTTATTTAATCGACCCCGAAAGGATGAAAGGCAAAGTCGACCTCGGCGGAATTTGAACTCAGAATGTAGCGGCGGACGAAATGCCTATTTCTTTATTATCCATAAGGGGCTAAACATAGAAGGGACAAACAACGACAGACATAGGTATTAAGTCGATTATATCGACCCCAGTGCGACCCTCAGTGTTTCACTAGTACTTATTTAATCGACCCCGAAAGGATGAAAGGTAAAGTCGACCTCGGCGGAATTTGAACTCAGAACGTAGTGGCGGACGAAATACCGCTAAGCATTTTCTCCGGCGTCCTGGCGATTTTACCAGCTCGCTGCTTTGGACTGTATCAATATAATAAGACTGAATTCTTTTGGGGATTTTTAAAATCAAATTCGTTAAGAATTTTCATTAATTAAAACGAAATACTTATTAAAAAGAAGCAATGATACAAAACAACGAAAGAATTATTATTTGTAAACCAAGTAATTTTTTTATTAGTTATACTTTTTAATTCATAAATTGATCAACAATTCCATGAAGGGCTCAAGGATGTAAGAAGTGTTCCTATGCACTTCTTTGATTCGTATTTTACTCTACTGAACCTCCGTAGCCATTCAATCCTACTGTACTTTTATAATTAAACTAGCAGTATCGCCTGGCGTTGCTCTGGTTTGTAAGGGAAATAACTATATAAGCATTTTTAGAGAGTTATAGCCCCAAAATAGCAAAAAAATGCATTAAAAATGGAAAAAAATTATGGTAAATTTTTTTTAAAATCGTTGACTCATCGTAGACATTTTTAGAGAGTTACTTCCCTTATATAATAGCGAAAAAATGCATTAAAATGGAAAAAATTGATGGTAATTTTTTTTTTAAATCGTAGACTCATCGTAGACGCGCGGTAATACCCAGAAGGGCTCGATATGAATCACGACTATAAGATACCTGGTTTTGGTTAAACTGCACCGCAAAATGTGGGAGTAGTTAGGAATCTAAATCGTAGGAGACAGACACACAACTTGACTTTTATATATAAAGATAATATTTAGAAATTGTATTAAAAAATTGTTAGAATATTTTGTGTATTGTAGAATTATAACCAAATTATTGCAGATAAATTTAAGCAAAAAACTCTGATATGGACCTCTAAGGGCCATATGGACCCCAACTGAGAACCACTGGTTCAAACCACTGCAGAAAGATCGTAGCAGGGAACTGATTCCACCTGGTTTTACTACATTCTCTGTCAAACTCCGTAGTTCTCAACCATTTTCTGCCTCTGGACTCCTTTCGTTCTTATTTCACTCTACTAGATTCCCACAGCCATTCAATGTACATAAAAAAATACCCTTTTATATTTTTATGATAAAATATTAGGAAATGTATAAAAAAAATTAGTGTATATAAATTTATAGCACATAAATGTTAACAGCAATTATGTAGACCCCACAAGGGCCAAAGGGACCTCGGTTGGGCACAAGAAGTTTAAATGGTTGAAATGCGACAGATTCAGCTCAACTCACTTACAGGCCTCAAATGGTGGTGGTAAACAAGGCGACTGATTAGGTCGTTTATTTTTATTGTTACTTAGCTCGAAGCCAGTTCCGATTTAAATAAACCTATGATCAAAATCCGGTATACGCAGCTGAAGCAATGTTTAATCAAAATAGCCATCTATAACCGTGGTTGTGTGGTAAGCGGCTCGGTTACTAATCACATAGTTCCGGGTTCAGTCCCACTGTGTGGCACCCTGGGCAAATGTCTTCTACAATAACTTCGATCCGACAAAAGCCTTGTGTGTGTGTGTGTGTGTGTGTGTGTGAGTGTGTTTGTGTGTGTGCACGCGCACGTATTAAAATTAGAAGAGAGTATACAGGGTGTCCATAAATTTACCTTTAGAATTTGAAAAATTCAGAAAATGGAGGATAACTCGGCAGAGTTTATTGGGAAACATAGGCAAACGAATAAAGTTTTATTAGAAACTACCAGAGCGCATCCACGTGGGCGCCATTGGATGCATGCAACACATCGAGACAATACAATGCAATAGATTGTGAAAGTTGTAGTAAAGATAATTTATGAGTACCCTGTAGAACTACGAGTTATGAACACACACACACACACACACGCGCGCGCACACGCGCACACACACACACACACACACACACACACACACATACACACACATACACATATACAGAGCTCGTGTTTTTTATTTTTCTCTTCTTAATTTGTCTACTTTTCTGATTCATTATTTTTAATGTTCTTCTCTTCGAGGTGACCCGTATCAGAACAAGATTACTCTTAATTGAGGTCAATCTCGTATCTGAGTCATTTTGACATAAATTATAGCATAAATAATTTCTTAGAACCTCTTTTGTCATTTTGTTTTTCTCTTTCTATGACTATTATAAATATTTACTTTCCTTTCTTTCTCTCATATTTTCTTGTTATCTTATCATTTCTTTTCTTTCCATTTTCCACTGTTATTGTTCGTAATATATATGTACAGACACGTTGTTTTGTTCTTCGCACAGAATTCTGTTTATTCTTCTATTCCTAGCCAACCACCGTCATCAGAAAACTCCTGCTCAGAATCTAACTGTTTATCTTTATATTTAAAACACAAACGACCATGCTTTGTTCAGTTTTTTTTCCACCCTTCTTCTAACAAATCGTTGTTACTTGGCTGTTTTTTTTCCTTTAACATGTCTGTTTTATCATACCATTTCCAGAAGAAAATAAAAAGCAAACCCCAGAACCACCCCCAAATCAAGGAGGCCACTGCCATGGGGTTTGCAGTGGTGAGAACAGCCAACGAGGATCGCCATGTGAAGGGAGAACGGAATTGAGTTGTTGCTTTGCGAAATGATGAGGACTGGATGGCACGAATAATCGACTGCTTGAATATTCGACTAAAAAAGGCCCTCATAGAGAAAACTGTCTATAGACTAAAAAAGGCCCTCATAGACAAAACTGTCTATAGACTAAAAAAGGCCCTCATAGAGAAAACTGTCCCTGTTTCCACTGCAGACGACACACACACAGCATTACAAACACGACCCGCAGATGACACACACACAGCATTACAAACACGACCCGCAGACCCACCTTCACATTCCATGACTACCATTGAGATCGATCAGGTGTCGGACAAGGATTCTAAATTATTTTTCCATTTGTTTTTACTTAATTTTTGAGAGCGGTCGGGTTCATTTTTAGTATTCTTGTCTGTGAGAGCAGTCGTGTTTATTTCAGATATTCTCATTTAAAAAATCATCTCCGGCTAATCGTTGAGAGGACGTTGGTGTTGCCTTGGCGGAGGTTTGCTCTCTCTGAGTTCTCTTGTTATTATTAAGGTGGCGAGTTGACAGTGTCATTGGCAGGCCGGGAAAAATGCTTAGCGGCATTTCGTCCATCATTACGTTCTGAGTTTAAATTCCGCCGAGGTCGGCTTTGTCTTTCATCCCTTCCGGGGTCGATAAAATAACTACTTACTACTTGTGGCGATATTCACCCTGAGCGAGTTGAGTCGGCTTCTTCTACCGCCCTCGAGGCATCTCGAACCATGGCAGCCCACGCACGACGGTCCTGCGCCAGTTCACTGGAGATAGCGAGCCAGTCACGGTTCCATCGGTGCAGGTAAAATAAGTACCAGTTGAACACTGAGGAGGGGGTCGATATAATCGACTTTATCCCTACCCCGAAATTCTGGACTTGTGCCAAAATTTGAAACCGATATAACGATACAGGTTGATAAATATATTTGGAAAATCAATTAAATTTTAGTGAGGTCATCGCCTACACACGTAACCTTCTTCACATTGTGAAGATTCTAACATAAGTATACAACTAATCACCACATTAAACGCCCCTACAACAAAACATATCCGTAGGTGTTTTATTAGGTGGACGTTGCTGGCAAATAAAAAAAGGACAAGAATCATTATATTCTATTTTGAATTGTCTTATTTTTATTTCGTACTTTCACACCGCACCTGAGTGTGTCTATCTCTGTGTGACTTGGCTATGTGAAGTATTTTGTTTTAGTTTCGTAATTCTTATTGTAATGAATATACTTTATGCTATGTGTGTGTGTGAGAGAGCATGTGTGTGAGAGCATGTGTGTGTATGTGTGTGTGTGTGTAGTGTTTTGTAGTGTTAGTATATTGGCAAAACTCTACGTAACATTATTGGGTTGCCAGTAAGGTGGCGAGCTAGCTGAGTCATTAGTAGGCCGGATAAAATGCTTAGCTGCATTTCATCCGAATTTACGTTCTGAGTTGAGATTCCATTTGTCACCCTTTCGGGGTTGATGAAACCACTTGAATCCTGGGGTCGATGTAGTCGACTTACCTACTCCCCCAAAATTGCTGGCCTGGTGCCAAATGTGAAACTAATATCAAGAGATAATACAAAATGGCGTGCTGGCGGAATCGGCAGCACGCCGGAGAAAATGCTTGGCGGCATTTCATCCGTCTTTACGATTTGAGTTCAAACTCCGCCGAGGTCGACGTTGCCTTTCATCCTTTCTGGGTCGATAAAATAAATACCAGTTGGGTTCTGGGGGAGATCGATGCAATCGTCTACCCCCCTCCCCGAAATTGCAGGCCTTGTGCCAAAATTGGATTGTCAGACAAATTTGTTGGTTTTTTTTCTATTTAATTTTTTCCCCAACTTGGCACCCCATGGGTATATCTCTGAAGGAAAGAGGTAGAATTAATTCGAATTTCAAAAACGATGAACCATAGTTGTAGAAGAGGTATAACTGGCACTCCGTCGGCTGCGACGACGAGGGTTCCACTTGATCCGATCAACGGAACAGCTTGCTCATCAAATTAACGTGCAAGTGGCTGAGTACTCCACAGACACGCGTACCCTTAACAGGGGAGATTCAGCGTGACACAGAATGTGACAAGGCTGGATCATTTGAAATACAGATACAACTCATTTTTGCCAGCTGAGTGGACTGGGGCAACGTGAAATAAAGTGTCTTGCTCAAGGACACATTGCACCACTGGAAATTGAACTCACGATCTTACGTTCATGAACAGAATACCCTAACCACTATAGAGCTACAAAGCAAAACAAAAAAAACACTATAAAACACTACAACCATAGGCGCAGGCGTGGCTGTGTGGTAAGAAGCTTGCTGTCGTATATATGTATGTGTCTTTCTGACTCTGTTTCCCCCACCCCTCCACTCCACCACTACACGGGCTCGATAAATTAGGTACCAGTTGCATACTGGGGTCGATCTAATCGACAGGCACCCCTACCCCAAAATTTCGGGCCTTGTACCTAGAGTAGAAAAAAATATTGCTAGCTAGTGTATTGACAGAGAGCTTATCAGTATTTTGCCTGGATTGATAATCCTTCACTAATCCTCACTTTGACTTTTATCCTTTCTGGGTCGATAAATTAAGTGCCAGTTACGTACTGGGGTCGATCTAATCGATGGCACCCTCCCCCGAAATTTCGGGCCTTGTGCCTAGAATAGAAAATTATATATATATACTTTTAATAATAAATATTAGGGAATAAATCCAAACTTAATTTATGTATTGGCTTAAGTCTTTCTTTGTTTGATTTGCATAATAGTGGTTTTGTCTCTAATTTAATATAATATATATACTTTTATATAATCTATATCCATGTCTGTCTGTCTACCTGTCTACCTGCCTGTCTGCCTACCCGTCTGTCTGTCTGTTTGTCTGTCAGTCTGTCTGTAGAAAAGAGTAGAAAAGAATAGATCTTAAGCACTTTCAATTCCTCTTTCCTATGAATACATCGTGTTCATTTATATCAAAGTTTACAGCCTAAAACCAGCTTTGTTTGGGTCAGTGCTGATTTATCTGCACCCGGATATGCAATCATAATACATTATGCGCAGTATTAAATATACGTCACCAGGATTTATTTGGAAGAAAAGTGACGTAACTTTTCTAGGCGCAGGAGTGGCTGTGTGGTAAGTAGCTTACTAACCAACAACATGGTTCCGGGTTCAGTCCCACTGCGTGGCACCTTGGGCAAGTGTCTTCTGCTACAGCCCGGGCTGACCAATGCTTTGTGAGTGGATTTGGTAGACGGAAACTGAAAGAACCTGTCGTATATATGTATATATTGTATATGTATGTGTGTGTGTGTTTGTTGTGTGTCTGTGTTTGTTCCCCCCAATATCGCTGACAACCGATGCTGGTGGTTTACGTCCCCGTCACTTAGCGGTTCGACAAAAGAGACCGATAGAATAAGTACTGGGCTTACAATGAATAAGTCCCGGGTTCGATTTGCTCGACTAAAGGCGGTGCTCCAGCATGGCCGCAGTCAAATGGCTGAAACAAGTAAAAGAGTAAAGAGTAAATGAAAGTTTGGACGAGCGGTTAGGATACTTGACACTTTCTTTTTCTTTTCTCTTTAACTTGTTTCAGTCATTTGACTGCGGCCATGCTGGAGCACCGCCTTTTTTAATCGAGCAACTCGACCCCGGGACTTATTCTTTTGTAAGCCCAGTACTTATTCTATCGGTCTCTTTTGCCGAACCGCTAAGTAACGGGGACATAAACACACCAGCATCGGTTGTCAAACAATGCTAATGGGACAAACACAGACACACACACACACACATATATATATATATACATATATACGACGGGCTTCTTTCAGTTTCCGTCTACCAAATCCACTCACAAGGCTTTGGTTGGCCCGAGGCTATAGTAGAAGACACTTGCCCAAGGTGCCACGCAGTGGGACTGAACCCGGAACCATGTGGTTGGTAAGCAAGCTACTTACCACACAGCCACTCCATGGACTGCGGCCATGCTGGAGTACTACCTTGAAGGATGGTTTTAGTCGAGTAGAGCCACCCCGGTACTTCTTTTTAATCGCGGTACTTGTTCTATCAGCTACTTATAACCGAACTGCCTTGTAACTGGAACACTGCCTTTGGTCGAACAAATAGACTCCCACCCAGGAC
>NW_021832203.1:0-2500 GCF_006345805.1 Octopus sinensis
GACCTGGCATAACTGTTTGCAAGTTGGGCAAAATGCTTGGCAGCATTTCGTTTTTTTTTACATTCTGAGTTCAAATTCCACCATGGTCGACTTACCCAATCATCCATTCGGGATTGTTGAAAAAGGCCCAGTTCAGTACTGGGGTCGATATAGTCAACTTCGCCCTCTCCAGAACTTGCTGGCGTTGTGCTAAGATTTTAAACCATTATCGGGACGCTCGATGACATTAAAAAGGTATTTCACGTACTCCAAAGTAACATAAAATATGTCTTACTTTATAACATTTTCTCGTTACAGTCACTGGACTGCGACCATACTTGAGCACCATCTTGAAGAGTTTAGTCGAATCAATCAATCGTGTTATTTTTATTTTTAATATTGTAGGTATTCTACCGATTTCTACCGGGGATCTAACCAAAGGAACACTGCTTCTCAAGAGAAGGGGGAACAGACTTAAACTCAAAGACGCACACACGTATGCATATATGTACCCACACGAACACAGACATGTACACGTAGAAACACAAGCATACGCTCACACACAGATACACACACACACACACATATATATATATATAATATATATACAGAGAAAGAGAGAAAGAGAAAGATAGATAGATAGATAGATAGATAGATAGATAGATAGATAGATAGATAGATAGATAGATAGATAGATAGGTAGGTAGACATGTCCATGCTGTTTGAAAGCAAGTTTCTTACCACACAGCACGCCTGATGCATATTATTATATATATATATCTATATATATATATATTATATATATGTATGTAGTATATATATATAGATATACATATATATATATAATTTATAAATAAGGATAAGATCGATATTTAAATATCAAATATATCAAGTGGCCAGCATGGGAATAAAAACCTTCAAATATAATAATTATTTAAAATTATAAATTAGGGTATCTGAGAGATATCACCACGATGAAATAGCAGTCAAAACCTGACCCTAAAACCACATTAAATGTTCAAATAGCACTAGGAGAGTAGACAGAGAGACAAAATAAACTATAAAAATTTTTCTGGATATATATATATATATATAATATATATATATATATATATATATATATATATAATATTAATTAGAGACAAAACCACTATTTTGCAAACAAACCAGGAAAGACTTAATCAATACATAAAATTTTATTTTTTCCTTTTTTACTTTTTATTTTTTACTTTTTATTAATACTTTATGTATTGTTAAGTCTTTCCTTGTTTCTTTTGCAAAATAGTGGTTTTGTCTCTAAATATTATTAATAATATTTTACTATAAAATTGGATTTAACCTAAATCTGATTTTTCCCTGTAAATTTGGATTTATCCTAATATTTTATTATATATATATATATATATATATATATATATAATATATATATATATATATATATATATATGTGTGTGTGTGTGTGTGTGTGTGTGTTGTGTGTGTGTATACGTATATATTGTCACATAACATTTATATATACGTTTTGTGAACGGTAATATTTTGAATAAGGCGGCGAGCTGGCAGAAACGTTAGCACGCCGGGCGAAATGCTTAGCGATATTTCGTCTGCCGCTACGTTCTGAGTTCAAATTCCGCGGAGGTCGACTTTGCCTTTCATCCTTTCGGGGTCGATCAATTAAGGACCAGTTACGCACTGGGGTCGATGAAATCGACTTAATCTGTATGTCTGTCCTTGTTTGTCCCCTCTATGTTTAGCTCCTTGTGGGTAGTAAAGAAGTAGGTAACATTTTGAATACAAATGTTTGATATTTCATTCCATATGTACATTTGTGTGTGTTTGTGTGTGTGGGAGGGAGAGAGAGAGAGAGAGAGAGAGAGAGAGAGAAAGAAAAAAAGAGTGAGAAAGCGATAAAGTTGTTTAAATACTATCATCGATAAAAGTTTGCAGTTTTGATTAAACTACCAATGTCTTCGGAAAGATGCCTTAAATGCTGTCGCCTGCTTCAGCATCAGTGACTATCATGGACGACTATCACTCCGTCTGTTCTTTTAATCTTCTTTCCCTCTTGCGTGACCGACAGGGACACACATTGCGTCATTTTATATGTAAGATGCACATATAAAGCATAATTTGCATATGGTCAATATTCAAAAACTTATCCAGGTTGAGGGGTAGAACAGAGATTGAGCGTTCATGCTTGAAACTTCGAGGTTTGAATTGTTTCTTGTGCATCAAAGGGGAGATGTTTCGACCTTAATATCTAAAATGTTTATTGTTACAATATTTGAATCTTCCCTAATATAGAGGTTGCATTTGTTTTCTACCATTATATTTGCTGGTGTTAGCTATGCTGTTCCAGTTTATATGGGGGGGGGAGGTCTCGTTCCTCTCTTTAATTGTTCATACCTTCTTTGATAAAAATGTTGCGTGTCTTTATATTTTGTCTCTAAACGAAACCAAGTACTGCGTATATCTCTCCTTGAAGGTGAGTTTCCACCTACTCGATACACTCACAAGCTCC
>NW_021832203.1:7500-15000 GCF_006345805.1 Octopus sinensis
GTTAACTACTACTACTACTACTACTACTACTACTACTACTACTACTGTTGCTGCTGCTGCCGCTGCTAGTATTGTTACTGATGTTCGTGATGCTGACACTGCTGTTGTTACCACTAGTGCTAGTGGTACTGCTGCCATAACAACTATTATTACAGATGCTAGTGATTGTGGTGGTGGTGGTGGTAGTGGTGCTAGTACTGCTGCTAATACTACCACGGCTGCTTCTTCTACAACTAGTACTACTACTAAATATACTGTAGTAATACAAATAATATAACAATTATTGATATTTGATGGCCTCTGATATATTGAAAGTTTGAAAATAAAAAGGAACAAGGCTAGATCCCCGATTCGACAAGAAAAATTTCTACATCGTTCTTCAATCAAAAAAAAAAAAAAGAAAAAATAGCGGCTATATCTCATTCAAATCACATCGCTTCGGCCAATAAGGCACACTTTTCTTTATATACATATACATAATTATGTGTGCGTGTGTGTGTGTGTGTATTACACACTTACACACACATATGCATATATGTATGTATGTTTATGTTAAAAAATCATTCTGTGCCTTAAATGATTTGTTGGGCCCCACCGTAAGGTGGTTTCCTACTTGATACTCACTTATTCCTAAACATGCAATACTGAAATAAGAAAGCGTCAAAATAAGCCCATTTTTGCCATCAAATACAGTAAGTTATTTTGCATAATGTAGACTCGGGTATGATCTACCCAGTTGTAACACCATTCCCCATAGGACATTTGCGTTGCTGTTTCTATTTCTCACGAATATTAACAACTAGTAGAAAACCGTCCATAGAAGGGGATTTATGCTCGTAATAATCCTTTCTACTATAGATGCAAGGCCTGAAACATTGAAAGAGGTGGGTAAATCGATTACATTTACCCACCTGCTGGTATTTATTTTTATCGACCACGAAAGGATGAAAGGCAAAGTCGATGCCAGTAGAATTTGAACTCAGAACGTAAAGACAGACGAAATACCTATTTCTTTACTACCCACAAGGGGCTAATCACACAGAGAGGACAAACAAGGACAGACAAACGGATTAAGTCGATTATATCGACCCCAGTGCGTAACTGGTACTCTATGTATCGACCCCGATAGGATGAAAGGCGAAGTCGACCTCGGCGGAATTTGAAATCAGAACGTAACGGCAGACGAAATACCGCTAAGCACTTCGTCCAGCGTGCTAACGATTCTGCCAGCGCACCGACTTTCTGCTCGTAATAATAATAATAATCTTTTCTACTCTAGGCACAGTATCTGAATATTAATGGGCGAGGGGCTCTCAGATAAAATCGATCCCAGTGCTCAACTAGTACTTATTTTATCGACCGCGAATGAATGAAAAGCAAATTCGACCCCTGCTACATTTGGACTCAAAACACTGGTATGAACGAAATGCCGCAAGGCCTGCAAACGTAAATGCTGACCTTGGCCAAATATTTAAAATCAGCATAGATAAAACAACTGCAATTTTAAAATTGACTATTTTATCTTATCAAATTAGCGCACGAAATTTTTTTAAAATCCGAAGTAACCTCATAGGGATTGAAATCACAATGCAAAGAGCCAGAAGAAAGATCGGGACAGATTTTATCCGAAACTCAAGCAATTCTAACAATTCAACCTTTTTTGACAAATCGATTCACAATCTACATAATCAATGCAATAAGATTGCCACTGCACAGCTGTTCATTTTCCTTAATTGCGGGCGTCGATCATCACTTAATCTACGGGAATCTTATTGTTTAATAAATAACTATTACTAATATAGACACAAGGTCAGTAATTTTGAAAGGAGAGGTTTTGTCAATATCATCGAATGCAGTACTTGAGCAATATTTTCTTTTATCTACCTTGGAATGATGGGAAACAAATTCGTTCACAGCGGGAGTGGAGGCGCAATGGCCCAGTGGTTAGGGCAGGGGACTCGCAGTCGTAAGAACGCGGTTTCGATTCTCAGACCGGGCATTGTGAGTGTTTATTGAGCAAAAGCACCTAAGCTCCACAATAATTTATTTTACCGATCCCAGAATGATACAAAGGCAACAATCACTATCAACAAGATTTTAACTCAGAGCATAAAAGAATCTACCGAAGGCGGAGGAGTAGCTGTGTCGTAAGTAGCTTGCTTACCAACCACATGGTTCCGGGTTCAATCCCACTGCGTAGCACCTTGGGCAAGTGTCTTCTACTATAGCCTCGGACCAACCAAAGCCTTGTGAGTGGATTTGGTAGACGGAAGCTGAAAGAAGCCCGTCGTATATATATATATATATATATATATATACATATATATATGTGTGCGTGTGTGTATTTGTGTGTCTGTGTTTGTCCCCCCACCATCGCTTGACAACCGATGCTGGCGTGTTTACGTCCCCGTAACTTAGCGGTTCGGCAAAAAAGACCGATAGAATAAGTACTAGGCTTACAAAGAATAAGTCCTGGGGGTCAATTTGCTCGACTGAAGGCAGTGCACTAGCATGTCCACAGTCAAATGACTGAAACAAGTAAAAGAGTAAAAAGAAGGCAAAGAGTAAGTCCTGAAATTATTACTCGCAGAGAGACTTTCTTTCCAAACCTGTGACTCACAAGAGCAGTTACCCAATTCCCAAAGCGTAGAAGTGAATGAGATTACAAAATACCCTTGAACTGACACCAATACGTTGCAGGACTCAAAGCTAGTAAAGGTGAGGACAGGGCACACGCCGATTACATAGTCCCTAGTATTTCACTTGTACTGCATTCTATTGAACTTAAAGGAAAGAAAAGAAAATTTGATTTCCGAGGGACGAAGACTTAAAACATAAAGATCGAGAAGACCGTTAAGTATTTTGTCCTACGCTGTCACAAATCTCCCAGCTTGCACTCTTCTAGCATAGATGCCAGGCCTGATATTTCTGGAGAGGTTAGCTTATGTCAGTAATTGACAGGTAGTTTAGATTACCGACTTCAAATGGATGAAAAGCGATGTTAACCATGGCAGAATTTGAACTCAAAACCTAAAGAACCGTTAAAAATATCGCAAGGTGATTTCATCGCCATTCTACTGATTTTATTTGTTAGCGTATGGCATATTGTTAGAAAACAAAAAATTACAAGAGGGGTGTTAACACTAAAAAGAGTAATATTATTATTATTATTTTTTTTTTTTTTTTTTTGCTGTACAAAAGTGTGCTGAAGTGCTAAGGAAGTACGCTGGATATGCTATGTTTCGCCTCTCGTTTTTTGGACTTTGAACTAAAGAGAGAAATATGTTTTACGTGAATTTCATCCAATTTTTATCCTAGTCCCTTTATTTCTAATTCACTCTTTTCGTCTTTCTTGTTATTATTTTCTCTTGGCTGCTCGGCGACATTTGTATAAATTTGTGATTTAAAAAAATATTTTCCTAACAAGATCATTCGCTAAAAGATTTCGATCCCTTTTTAAGATTGGGAAAAATGAAATGAGTGATCCTTTCTGTTCTCAGAGTGTTCTATAGCAAAACACAACAAAACCCCAAACGATTTAACAAACAAAACTCAGGTCTTTTTATACTCGTGGATCTCTGTAAAATACCTTATTGAAAGAAATGATCACAGTGATGTAAGAGGGTTTTCAGCAACTCCCTTACATCCACGGTTTTAGTGAGGAGTTAACGTGCACGGTTTTCAAAGCTTCACCACAATTTCAGCGGCAAACATCAATGAAAAGCATGTTCATCAGACAAATCGGATTAACTAAGAATACAATCAAATATCGAGCAATAACAAATACCAAAGGGAAGATGAACTATCGTGGTGGTAATAGAAAGGGAAGTAACTGCCACAAAAAATGATAAGTCAATAAGACAGTTTAGTATCGTAAATATTGTTTTTAAGTGGACTAATTATTCTGAGGAAAATTGAGATTATTTCTCAACCAGTTTATTAAGTGAAATATTTTTCGAAATACGGTCAATGGTATAGTAGACATAATCAAAGAAACGGTATTTGTATTAATTTTAATGTTGATTTTATCACACACTATTTATTCAACTTCACTTAAGATTACTATTATGCCTGGCAAAGTTATTAAGAATAATGGCAACTAGTGAATTGGAAAGTATTTAACATTTCTCCAATAGAAGGAATATTAATTAAAGAATTTACGGACACTTTATACCTATCATTAATGCATATGTAATTGTAATTTGGTGCCGAAAATGTTTAGCAAAAAAGAGAAATAGGAACGGAAATAATTCGGAAATATTAGTTAATCAAGGCAAAACTACACGAGGTGTGTGACCCTCACCATGATCTGATAAAATAAATAGGAACAGAAACAAAAGAGTTAAGAAGGAATTGACCAGAACCGAATACCTTGGTTTTATCCTTTATCTTATACATGTTTCAGCAATTAGTCTGCGGTAATACGGGGACACCACCTTGAAAGATTTGCTCGAACAAAATGCTCCTGGTACATACATTATTTCACAGTCTGATACATATTCTCTCTGTCCGGTTTTCCGAATCGCTAATTTACAGTACGTAAACGAACCAAAACTGGTTGTCAAGCGGTTGGGTAACAACACAAGCGCAAAATGGGACGCGCGCACACACAAACATACATAAGCACACTTACACAAACACACACACACACACACACACACACATACATACTATATACGACGGTGTCCCACACAATTTCCGTGAGCTTTTGCTTTATCAGCACAGAGCCATGCTTGTCCATCCGAAATTGCAACGATAATCTGGAACTTGACTGAGGAAAGAAAACTCCCAATGACCCGTCCTTGTTTTCTTTGTATCGTCTGTCTGGATGCTTTGTTGTCCTCTTTTTTGTATCATCTAACTCTCTGGATGTTTTGCGTTCTTGTCCATTTTTGTATTTTTTATCTATAAAATATAGCGGCGTACGTACACTTTGGTTTCTCTCTCTCTCTCTGTATGTGTATATATATATATATATATATATATATATATATATCTTTTTCTTTTACTACTGCGCTACGATATTACTCTTCGCGTAATATTGTAGAAGTGATTCAGCAATTCTTGCGAACAAGCCCCCCGCCTCCCAAAAACACACACACAAATGCTGTAGACATTGGTAATAAAATTAAGGTGTCAGTATAAAGACTCTTCATAAGTTTCATAGACTCTGGAAAATAAAATAGGGTCTGGAAAATAAAATAGCTTGGGCCCTTGTCTAACCCTCGCAACTAACCAAGAGAAAAAAAAAAAAAAATACACGCCCAAATAATGTACAATCCAACAGGGATGAATCAACAGTAAACAAGGAAGAAAAGAATAGCTCCAAAAAAACTCCAACCCTAACACTGTCAAGTAATAATTATTGGAAAGAATTATTAGCGCCAACACAAATTAATGAATGAAATGACTTAGAAAATACGATGGATAGAATTAAGTGAAAGTTTGAAAAGATGAAACGTTTACAAATTGAAAACAGACTACAAAGCATCGAAATATACAAACAACATAAAAGAACAGGACTCTAATCAAAGAAAGTAACCGCACTTCAGAAATAATTAGAAAACAAACACGGGAAATAGTTGTAACAGCCTTAAAGTAAATAACGTGCGATAGAGAGAGGGGGGTAATCAGAGAATATAGCGATGAAATAAGGGGCAACTCGAACCAGAAAAGCTAACAGATGTCATTTTTGGAAACAAGGATTTAATAAGTGATAAATTGCGAAAAGGTAGATAGAGCTACAGTGAGTTTTAAATAAGGGGCCCAATAGTGTCACATTCAAGAATGCTTAAACAGCTTCCGTAGAAGGTTTATACATCTGACTAACAGGATTTTAATATTGCTCCAATTTTAGAATATATTCATCCGCAGCTTGTACGAAAACGATTTTAATGTCACAAGCTTTTTTTTTTGAACTAGTGAAGACTAAATCTTGAACGGTTACGAATTTGGAAAATGAATAAAAATGAGAAGAGTAAAATTAATATTTTTTTTTCTCTGTAAAGGGAATTCTTTATTAGGAAAAATATGAAAGCAATATCTATACCTCATATAAGAAAATAATATATATTTTCTGTATGTACGTATTACAGATCAATCACAAATATCCTAACATCAACACTGAGCGGTTATATATTAATGCTTTTTTGTATCTGGGAAAGCTGATAACGTCAGTAATAAACACCTAGATTGGTGTTGGTTCTTCCGACTAAAATCGTTCGATGGATGCAGGTTAATAACTGAAACAAGTAAATAAGAAGACATATATCATGCGATAATGTAGAACAAATAGGAGCTAAATCTCAAGAAGATAAGTTTAAATCTAATATAATCTACATAAAACGGAGAATATTCCATGAGCATTCGCATAAGTTTGTTCTCCGGGGTGTTGCTGCCTTAAATGCAGTCTTAAACTATACAAAATATCGTAACAAAATCCAGAGCACTACGGTTGCTATCATCCAGTCGATTAGAGGATCTCAACCATTTTTTACCTATGGACATTTTTGACTGCTGTTTTATTCGAATGAATCCCATAGCCATTCGATGTTTAGACACTAATTTTATAGATACTTCTTTCAGACTTCCTGTTTTGTTTTTCACACATTAACACGTGTAGGTTAAACTATGTAAAACACTAGAGAAAGACAACCAAGCTTCTGTTGCAATACATCGAAAGCAAAATTTTTTCACTACTACATGTCGCCAATTACCTATTTTGCTTGAGTAGCTCACCAAAATTCTCCTATGGACTCCCAATTGGTCATATGGACACCGGTTGAGAACCTCTGCACTAAATGGATGGTATACTGACCGGCAAGAGCTGACAGAATCGTCGGCACGCCGGCTGAAATGCGTAGCGGTATTTCGTCTGCCGTTACGTTCTGAGTTCTAATTCCGCCGAGATCGACTTTGCCTTTCATCCTTTCGGGGTCGATAAATTAAGTACCAGTTACGCACAGGGGTCGATATAATCGACCTAATCCGTTTGTCTGTCCTTGTTTGTCCTTTCTGTGTTTAGCCCCTCGTGAGTAGTGAAGAAATAGGTATTTCGTCTTCTGCTACGTTCTGATTTCAAATTCAGCCGAGGTTCACTTTGCCTTTCATCCTTTCGGGGTCGATAAATTAAGTACCAGTTACGCACTAGGGTCGATTTAATCGACTTAATCCGTTTGTCTGTCCTTGTTTGTCATCTCTGTGTTTAGCCCCTTGTGGATAGTAAAGAAACAGGTATACTGACAAATACAAAGTGTGAAAATGAGATACTGATTACCAATCACTAAGATATTGCTTCAGCTTGACTGTGGATCAGGATGTGCGAGCCCTGGGAAAGCACTACCAGGGGTAGGGCTAACTGGACACAATTTGGGATTTGATCGACCGCAACTGGATCAGTTGGTTAATGGATGTCTGATACTGAAAAACCTGAAACACGTAATGACCCCAAGAATCATCACTGGTGATGTCTCCAGATACATCAGAGGATGATGTAGGAAA
>NW_021832203.1:22500-30989 GCF_006345805.1 Octopus sinensis
CACATATGCATGACGGAATTCTTTCAATCTTCGTCTACCAAAGTCCGTTCTCAAGGCATTGGTTGATCCAGGGACCGAAATTTTTTCCCACGCGAGTTCCGGACCCCAGTAATGAACTCATTTGCATACAGCCAATCAGAGATCACCTTGACCTTGTTGTCAAGTTAACAAAGACTCTGCCAAGTGAACTCAAAACGAAGAACGGGTATTGTAAATCGAACGATCGCCAAGTTATGCCTGGTTTTAGAAGGAGACAAGTAATTAGATAGATTTGCATCTATACCTATTACTGGATTTTGTCAGGGGGCCCCATATGGTAAAGATGTGGATGACGAAAATGTGGGTTGAGGGTGACGTGCTAGCAACTCTCTCTCCCCTTACTGTTATACAAAGTAAACAACACAAATAACTACGCAGAGGCAGCCATGGTTGCAACAAGAAGCATTATTAAAAGAGAAAAGAAGTATGGTCTTTCCTTACACAAATGATCTTGTTATGCGCTCATAAATTAGTTTGATAGTTGAGCTCTGATTGGCTGTATATAAATGAGTTCATCACTGGGGTCCGGGACACTCGTGGGAAAAAAAAATTCGCGTCCTGGATATAGCAAAAGATGCTCACCCAAATTTCTGTGTAGGAGAACTGCACCCAAAAACCACATGACTGGGAAGCAAGTATCCGCACGTGACTGCACGCTTTATGTCAAATTCGTCATTCAGAACGCAGTGTGAGATGAAAATATATAACGGTTGTGCTTTTATTTTATTTTTGTTTTAGGAGCCTCCGCAGATTGGAGCAGTTATAGATTCCGTCCATGCCCTTCCAGCTTTGACCCGCTGATATGTGAAAGTCGTGACAATTGTTGGGTGAGAGGAACGTATCAACACTCAGCTGCTATTCATTCTCAGATTAGTTGGCTGGTGTAACCTGAAAGTAAGTGCTTTGCTTAAAGGTACAACACGCCACCGGTTCCAGGGATTGTAACATTACCATCCTGAGCCCAATAGTGAGCCCAGTACTGTAACCATTAAAACACACACATATTTATAAGAAAATAACACTTGTCTCCTAAAATCCTAACCCTTGATAAAAGTAACATCACGCAAAATATGAATTGCTGATGAGAACTAACCAGATTGAATTTACCAATCTTCAGTTGCTTTGTACAACATATTCTTGATTTCTTGAAATTTTCTTGCTTCAACAAGGCTTTTGTTTTCTTTTTGAAAATTGAAATTAAATTTCCGTTAATTCAGTTATTGCATACATCAAAACTATTTGCAGCACTATAGGCCCGCCTCCAGAGCGAAGCGAAGCCTCGAATACCTAAATACTTAAACTCATCATACATAGATTAATATTGGGCTCCTGGTCTCTTAGGCGCCGTCCAACTCTCCAACGTGACTATGCCTTAATGTTGTGCATACCATCCACCTTAATTATTTAATTTTTGCCACTCGCCCACTAGATATATTTTCCTTCGTTCTGTAACTTATTATGTGCTTATAAAATAGTAATATCCATTGATCGACGTAACCTTGCAAAGACACTACTTTGCTGATGTGATTTAATAAGAGTAAATTATGTCTGCAGCTGTTACCGTTCTCACTAATAAATATCAGCTTCCTGCCCTTAATGTGAAATGTCATTTTTTTTTTTTAGTCTTTATCTTTTGTGAAGGTCATTGCTCTAGAAAGATATAGTAAACATTTCGAAGAGTTTGCGACTCGATAACAAATTTCGTTGTTCTTCCGTTTGGCAACTGGCGATGGTTTCTTTACGTCCCTGTAAACTAAACCCGGCAAAAAGAATCGATTGAATAAGTACTGGTATTAAATACTGGGTTTAATTTGTGCCACTGACCCTACAACTTATTTCTTTATTGCCCACAGGGAGCTAAACATAGAGGGGACAATCAAGGACAGACAAAGGGATTAAGCCGATTATTTTCACCCCAGTGCATAACTGGTACTTAATTTATCGACCCCGAAAGGATGAATGGCAACGTCGACTTCGGCGGAATTTGAACTCAGAACGTAACGGCAGACGAAATACCGCTAATCACTTCGCCTGGTGTGCTAACGATTCTGCCAGCTCGCCGCCTTATCTGACCCTACAACTTGGTGATCTAGAATGGTCGCAGTCCAGTGCTGATGCAAATAAACGTGTACTCTAAAAGAGAGCATATCTATAATAATAAATGCTAAAACGAATTTCTGTGTGTCAGTGTGTCACACTTAAAACCCCTCTCTCTCTCTCTCTCTCTCTTTCTCTCTCTCTCTATTCAATGACACTTTTACTATTCCTCATACTGATGTGAGAGTAATAATAGGCATAGAGACGGCGATGGCGGTAGTAGATTGACGGTTGTGATGGTAATGGGGTGATAGTAGTAGTATGAGCTGTAGTTGTGACAGAGGCGGCGGCGACGGTGATGATGGTGGTGTAGGTGGTGGTAGCCGAGGCGGTCAGGGATGACGGTGATAGTAAGCAATTTTAGAAGACAGTGGTGATGGTGGTGGAGGGGAAGGCGGCGATGATGAAGGTATTGATGGTGGTGATGTCAGATGTTTGAATGCTGCGAGTATGGCAGTTGTGGTGGCGATGGTGGTGGTCCTGGTGATGGTCATGGTTGAAAACAATCAACAGAAAGAAAGTGGTTAGACAGAGAAAAAATTGTACTGAGCCCCGAATGAGGAGACAAAAGATTTTGCTTATTTTGCAGCTTTGCAATAAGTTCCAAATCGACAAGCCATATCATTGTTTTGATAAAAATTGTTCATTGTTTGAAAAATATTGGACAAGTTTAATAAAATTTAATAGGTAATCAATGCATGAAGTGTCATTGTTGGGCCCAAGGCCCAATGAAAAGCCCTCTGCAGGAGCTAGCTTAAAAGCCATTCGACAAGGTAGCCTTTAAGCCAGTACATTTTTATGTTTGCATAATTATGTGTATGTATGTCTTGTTGTGTCTAGGGAGAGTCATCTTCTTTTTGTGCCTTATAACAAAATCCAAAAGCAAAATGTATGTATGTCATTATCCAGTTTTATTTCAAGATTTCTTACCAATAGAAAAAGGGCCGGTTTCTGCCCTTGATCCAAGGCTCTTTCACTGGAAGTTCAATATCAACAACAGGGTATGTATGTATCTTCTATTATAAATCCTCCACTAAGGAGGGAGCCGGTTTCCAACAAAGATACAAGTCTCCATGTATGTATGCATGTTCTTGTTCTTTTCTTAATTCAGGTTACTGTTCTTCTCGGAATGTTCCACCGATGTTCTAAGATTTTTATAAGTGTGGAAGCATTTCAGTTCTGGTGTACTTGTGCTTTGGTATGGCCACCAGAATCCTTCCTTTGTATAGCATTGTAAACTGTCCGTATGTATCCAAGTATGTATGTATCTATGAACATAGGCAGAGAAAGGGCGTATAGAAGGAGAGTATGAGTGAAATGCGGTTAAGACGATATGGTGGAAGCTCTTTAGACTGAATGGTTCATAGAAGACACATAGTGAATGGAAAATTAGATACTTAGAAGCAGAGAAAGAATGAAAGAAAATAAAGAAGACGAAGGAGGAAGTAACGAAAGAATTAATGACAGTAAGAAATTATTAGAGAGAAATTGTTAGACAGAAATTCTTGAAACAAAAAAAAAAATAGATGGAGAAATAAAGAGTGAGAGAGGGGGGAGGGAAAGGAAAAGGGTTGAAAAATAGAGGAAAGAAAAAAGCAGAGGATTTGAGAAGAGAAATAGTATGAAGAAAGAAAGAAAGAAAATTAAATTATAAATATTACAGAAGCCAAATGATAATAACAGTAAGAATATTTGTAATAATTAGTGTAATAATGATAATAACAATGATTTCAAGTAATAATAATAACAATAATTGAATGGAAAAGGAAAAAAAATGATAATGATAATAGTTATCACTCAATTTTTGTTCTTAATAATAATATTTCTTCTTCTTCTTGTTCTTCACCTCCTCCTCCTTCTTTTTCTTTTCATTATTATTATTATTGTTATTATTATTATTATTATTATTATTATTATTATTATTATTATTATTATTATCATTATTATTATTTTTATTATTATTATTATTATTATATAAATAAAAGAAATCATTTAGTAGTAGTACTAGTAGCAGTAGCAACAGCAGTAGCAGCTGTAGTAGCAGTAGCAATAACAGAAGCAGTAACAGCAGCAGCAGCAGCCTTAGCAGCAGCAGTAGTAGTAGTAGTAGTAGTAGAAAAAAGGAACTGCAGTGAAAGAAAGGAAGAAGGAGAATGAGAAAAGAATAGAGTACATAGAAACGATACTGGTGGTGGCGATGATGCTCATGAAAATAATGACCATGGTGATGATGATGACGGTGGTTTTGGTGGTGGTGATGATGAGATGAGTCGATGTGGAGGCTGGTGGGGGGGGGGCAACAGAAAAGAACGTCGATGAACTCCCCACCACCACCAGCACTGCCACCCCATCACCCACTAAATGTGTGAAAAGATGTAGACAGAGAAGAAAATTCATTATTTATAAGAGGAAAAGAAACACCACGAAAAAGGAGAGTCGAGAAAGAAAGAACAACAGCAGCAGCAGCAGTAATGGTAGTAGTAGTAGTAGTAGTAGTAGTAGTAGTAGTAGTAGTAGTAGTAGTAGTAGTAGCAGCAATGGTGGTAGTAGTAGTAGTAGTAGTAGTAGTAGTAGTAGTAGTAGTTGTTGTTGTTGTAGTAGTAGTAGTAGTAGTAGAGGATGCGGAAGAGAAGGAGGAATAGGAGGAATCAGGAGGAGGTAGGCGGTAAGATGGAGTAGGAGGAAGAAGTGTATCTCTTATTGATTTAAGAGAAGAAGATTTCTTTAGTTTTCCGCTCCAGCAACTTCCTATCATTTAGGTAATCGTTATCACACTCCTGGGTGATTTGTCTTGTTGAAATCACACAGCCGCCATTTCTGTAGCTGTTTAAGCGAAAGCCATATTGGTTGCTGGCCGAGCAAAGAATGTGATTTTAAGTGGAGACGAAAACCAGTCGAAAGTTGATAACCCTTTCCGTCACTTCCAACACGTTTATGGTTTAACGAGATATAGTGCTGACTGGCTTTGCACAGATTTACAAAGGATTTATAGGATTAGCCCGTCTAGCGGTGTACAAGTGTTGCATAATTGTATGTGTGAACATGTTAGTTGTGTGAGGGTACGTATATACATATACATACATATATACATACATACATACATATATATATATATATATGCATGTGTGAGATGGCTTTTGAATGTGTGAGACAGTGTGAGCGTGTATCTGTGTGTGTGTGAGAAAGAGTTCTTAAGTGTGTGTCGGTTGTATGGCTAAAACCTGCAAATATTGAACAGAGAGAGAGAGAGAGAGAGAGAGAACATACACGTTGTTCTGCCTTCGTTTTGACTGTCACTCCAATGCGTTAAATATATCTGAGTGACGACTGTTCATATATGTAATTATTTAGACGTGGAAGTTAGGTGTACAAAATAATGTATATAAGAATGTAAATCTGTGTGCGTGTGTGTGTGTGTGTGTGTGTGTGCGTGTGTGTGTGTTTGTACACGTGTTCATTAATATTATTTAATAGGTCTTCTACGAAAGCTTACATGCACACGTATCATCTTTCTAAACCCGCAAATTCACATAACAATATTCATAAAGATTTAAATATGGCATGTGCATTGCCTTGCTCTAATTTATAAGAGTGTATGTATAGAAAAGTCTATGTGCGGTAAGAAGCTTGCTTACCAACCACAAGGTTCCGGGTTCAGTCCCACTGCGTGGCACCATCGGCAAGTGTCTTCTACTATACTCTTTGACCAAAGACTTGTGAGTGGATTTGGTAGACGGAAACTGAAAGAAGCCCGTCGTACATATATATATATAACACGCACACACATACACACACACACACACACACACAAACATATATATATATATATATATATATATGTTTGTGTGTGTGTGTGTGTGTGGTGTGTGGTATGTGTGTGCGTGTGTCCCTTCGCCACGCTTGACAACCGAACTGGTGTGTTATGTCCCCGTAATCTAGCGGTCCGGCAAAAAGACCGATAGAATAAGTACTAGGCTTACAAAGAATAAGTCCTTGGATTATATATATATATATGGTGGCGGTGTGGTAAGAACGTTGTTACCCAACTACATAATTCTAGGTTCTGTCCCACTGTGTGGCATCTTGAGCAAGTGTCTTCTACTATAACTACGTACAAGACAAAGCCATGTGACTGAATTTGGTCAAAGAGGAAAACGATCAGTGATGGTACGTCAAACAGCACATTGAACCTTTGAAGCAGTTAGAAATAGCAACAGGATACCTAGTGAAGATGTGACACAGCCAAAAGAATTTAAGAAATAAAATGAAGAGCAACGATTGAACAAGTGGAGAGTGAATGTGATGTATGGAGAGTTGATCAGAAAGATGGAAAGAAAAAAACAAGAACAGCACCTGAATGTGGCTAAGGAAAAGTAATCTGAAAGGATGCCTTAAAGCATAGATTTGCAGCGCTCAGGAACAACGTTTCATAACTAATTTCACCAAGTTCCAAACAGATAACAGTATTGAATTGCACCTTCATAGAATGTATAGCATCAAAAATTCAAGTCTTACATAGTGTGAGTGTGTGCAGAAAATTTGCGAAATGAAGTACGACAACCTAGCTAGGTATGTTCATTGGAGAGTGTGTGAGAAGCAAGGTTTTTTAAAGGGCGTTGAAATGGTAGATGTTTAATTCAGATGTTACCTAGCATAAAAAGTTAAGATCTTGCGGGATTTTTCTGCCCGGCGTGCTGACGTTTCTTACTTCTTTATTGCCCACAAAGGGCTAAAAATAGAGGGGACAAACGGATTAAGTCGATTACATTGACCCCCAGTGCATAACTGGTGCTTAATTTATCGACCCCGAAAGGATGAAAGGCAAAGTCGACATCGGCGGAATTTGAACTCAGAACGTAACGGCAGACGAAATACTGCTACGCATTTCACCCAGCGTGCTAACGTTTCTGCCAGCTCGCCGCCTTTTATTTGTATAAAGGTTGTCATTGTTATTGTTGCGGGCGCTTTTATTGTTGCTCTTGTTCCACTGGAGTCGATGTTATCGACTTAATCCCTTTGTCTATACTTGTTTGTCCCCTCCATTTTTTTCCCGGACAAAATGGTTAGCGGCGTTCCATCCACCCTTACGTTCTGAGTTCGAATTCTGCCGAGGTCGTCTTAGCCTTTTATCCCTTTTGGTGTCGATAAAACGAATATCAGTGGATATCAGTGAAGTGAAGCCAAACAAATACAATAAAATCATTAGGAAAATATTTTTAAGATAACAAATTAAAACAATAAAAAACTAATTACACCACAAAATAATTAAACAATTATATGAACGCACGAGTTTCACCCTCAGTAGTAAAAGCCACGCAGATGTTGTGAGTTCATCAGAAAGGATAACACTGGTTGCTTTTTTTTCTTACGTTTCGTTTTTAGTATTAAGTCTTTGTGGTTTTCTTTAATTTTTGATTATTAGCTTATATTGTTTTGTGTGTGTTATTTAAATTTACGTGAGATTCAGCATAATTTTTTGTGCACCATATTTCTCGGTGTTTTCTCATTCTGATTACGCTTACTTCTATTATATGCATGAATGACAATCCGCCATCTCTAGTTGGTTTGGCGGCAACTGGTTCTTCTTTTAACATTATAACCAAACATTGCAACGCATGTTGTATTCGATGCGCTACCGATTGGCTATATCTGCCATACTGGTATGTGTGTATATATATATATTATATATATATATAATATATATATATATATATTATATAGATATAATATATACATATAAACATATTCATGTGTACTTATACATATATAGAGATAAATATAGATTTAGATTTATGCATACAAGTATGTATTTATGCGTGCATGTGTATGTGTATCTGTGCTTGTTTGCATATTACTTCTTGTCTTGAATTTGAAATTAATAATTTCTATCTGTTTACATATATGTTGCCACCGGAATTATATCTCCTTGATTACACTTTAATATTGGTGTATTAAACGTTGCCCTTACGACAAGAAAGACATTAGTTATCCTTGTTATCCTAATCCTTTTTATTATTATTATATTATTATTATTATTATTATTATTATTATTATTATTATTATCATTATTATTATTATTATTATTATTTAGTGCTGTTGTTTTTGCTTTATACGAAATGTTCCGTGTCTCACTGAGGGAATTTCAAGTGACAGGACTATTCTTCTTCTTCTTCTTCTTCTTCTCTTCTTCTCTTCTTTCCTTCTTCTTCTTCTTCTTCTTCTTTCTTCTTCTTCTTCTTTCTACTTCTTCTTTCTTCTTCTTCTTTCTTCTTCTTCGTTCTTCTTCTTCTTCTTCTTCCTTCTTTCTTTTCGTCTTCTTTCTTCTCTCTGTCTTCTTCTTCTTCTTTCTTCTC
>NW_021832204.1:5000-22500 GCF_006345805.1 Octopus sinensis
ATAAAAAATTTCTTTCAATTTTACCACCAATTAAGACAAAATTCGAGAAAACTCAATATTTTAACATTTCACTCCGAAAGCATTGATGTACATGTGTGCGTGCGTGAGTGTGTGTGTGTCATCCTCACACACACGCATACACATACATATATGAGAGTGGCAAACACAAACGTTTCAAACAACTACATACAAACACGTGTGTGCTTGTTATTAGTAAAAAAGGCGCCAAAACACAACTCACTTATCATTCCAACACATTTGCAAAGACACACGGACGGTCGAATTGCTATAACAATACAGAAAAGGTAATTGGTTTTTATTTTACTCTGTATTATTTTATTATATAATATTATATATAGATATATGTATATATAATTGCAGTATGAAACAGTGTTTATGTATAAACAGACGACACTTATATATAGTTATTAATACATGTATGCATCCGTTTAACCCTTTCGTTACCAAACCGCCCGAATTTACCTATTCATATTAAATGAGAATATCAGAGTAAATCTCTTTAGTACATTCGTGAAAACACGTATTATACTTCGTAACACTTCAAATACAGTTTTGTACAAAAATCGAAGTGTAATTTTAATTCCGTGAATTATGGGAGATTTTTTTCCGAAATTTGTTCCTATTGTATTTTCAAAATTTGTAATTCTGACAAAAAATGGATACGAATTTCATATATCAAGCAGCGAGTCAGAATTCGAAGGATTTTCTACTGAAGACCTTCATAAATCTAACTCTATGACTGAAAAAAAAAGCATCTTTATATAAGAGTGAAGTTGTGTGTCTGTCTCCTACGATT
Source organism: Octopus sinensis (assembly GCF_006345805.1). Lineage (NCBI taxonomy): Eukaryota > Metazoa > Mollusca > Cephalopoda > Octopoda > Octopodidae > Octopus > Octopus sinensis. Next base: position 5,818 of record NW_021832204.1, read on the forward strand.
TAGATTCGTAACTACTCCCACATTTTGCGGTGCAGTGTAACCAAAACCGGTTATCTTATAGTCGTGATTCATATCGAGCCCTTCTGGGTATTAGCGCGCGTCTACGATGAGTCTACGATTTTTTAAAAATTTGCCATCATATTTTTCCATTTTAATGCATTTTTTTCGCTTTTATATAAGGGAAGTAACTCTCTAAAAATATCTACGATGTGTCAACGATTAAAAAAAAATTTACCTTAGTTTTTTTTCAATTTTTAATGCATTTTTTTGCTATTTTTTGGCTATAACTCTCTAAAAATGCTTATATAGTTATTTCCCTTACAACCCGAGCAACGCCGGGCGATACTGCTAGTATATATAATATATATTATAGATATATATATATATATATATATATATACATATATAAATATCTACATATAAATATATAATATGTATGTATATCTATATCAATAATATATATATATATATATGCATATATATGTATATATATGTATACGTGTGTGCGTGTGATATGCGAGTGCTTGTGTGCATATATACGAATATACTGTGTACATCCTATACACACATTATATTTCTTGGACATGCCCATGTAATATATATATCAAATGAAATTAAGGATCGATCGATCGATCGAACGCTGATATTTCACCGATATAGTCTAACCCATATCCGGTCTTTATTGAATTAGACACACACACAAACACGCACGCCCGTGCACACACATATGCATACACAGATATACATGCATTCGCTTTCATACATACATACATACATACATACATACATACATACATACATACATACATACATACATACGTACGTACGTCTATACGTACATGCATGTGTGTTTGTGTATATTATATATGTGATATACATATATATATATATGCGAGTACGTATATTAGTATTATATGTATATGTATGTATATATGCATGTATATATGCATATATATATTATACATATATATACATATACACAATCGCATATATATGTATATATATATATATATATATATATATATATATATATATATTTGTCCCCTTAGCGTGTGGCATGTATGTATAATAATGCCCTCTATATATAAACTTATATATATATATATATATATATATATTATATATATACATACATATGCATCATATATATGTTGGCATGTATGTATGCATATATATATATACATACACACATACATACATATACATATATGTACATATACATACATAAATGCGTATATATGTGTGTGTATACATACATACATACATACATACATACATACATACATACATACATACATACATACATACATACATACATACATACATACATACATGTGTGTGTGTGTGTGTCTGTGTGTTGCATTCCACCGAATCCTCGTGCTAACCAAGTCGTCTGTTGTCTTTTGAACGTAATTCCTCTTGAACTGGAATATTGGATCTCTTGAAACGTCTTAGGAATTAAAGAACCCGAAAATAATCCTGCAAGACAAGACTCTTCTGTGTTAAATAGGTTGACCACTAATTTAACTAATAAATACATAAATAAACATATAAAATATAAGAATTTTATAGCAGTAATAAAAAATAAATAGAAAAAATACGTCGTGGTTTCCAATGACGCATGTATGATTGAATGTATTATATTTAGCCGCATATTAACGACACGTGCGAATGGCTGATTAATATGCAGATGCCCGTACGTGCGTTCGCTAAAACACACACACACACACACCACACACACACACACGCACACACATACATACGCACAGACACTCATGCACATGCACGAAAGCACGTATACATACACACAAGCGTATACACCCACATGCACCTAAACGCATGCACAGGTGCATGCATTTTGGACTGCTGTAATTACATACATATATGCATATATATATAAATATATATATATATATATATATACTTATATAGATTAATGTACACATACATGCAAATACATATATATACATACATACATGCACACACACACACATATATATATATATATATAGATAGATAGATAGATAGATTGATATATATATACATACATACATGCATATATATATGCATGTGGGGGAGGGCAGTAGGCTCTTATGTGGCCCCTCAGGCCACACTTATAACATCTTGGTGCTCTGCCCTCCACCCACACTCTCATTACTATATTCCCGAAGATTATGATGTCGGCCATTCTTTCTAGTGTACCCTCCTCGGCTTGTACACTCATCTCTATCGTTTTACCTCGCCGACCTTCATTTTTTACGGTAGCTTGCAAAATGTCCACCTCTTCTTCCACATCTTTTATTACCGCCGCAACGACCCATTCACCCTCTATGTGGGAGGGGGGGTATCTTTTCCACTCTTATTCTAGTTGTTCTTTGGTTCATATACGATGGTAGTAAGATTACTTTTTCTGTTTTGATTGTCTTCGCTGCCATTTTCCTCGCTATAATCTTGTTTTCAAACTGCACCATAATTGTTCCGAACTCACTACCTCTTGCCATGAATATAATTTCTTCTTCCACTCTCCTTAGCGCCTCCTCAATATCTTCCATTTTTACCATTTCTACTCTCTTATCATTTACGTATGTCCGGTATTTAATCACTCTCTTCTCAAACCATTCTCCACGTTTTTCTGGTGGAAGTAGTTTTACCTCACCTCCTTCCTTCGTCATGCATGCCTGAAAGCCTGGCAACTTTTCCAGGTTTATCTCCTTTTCCTCTAACTTTTTTGCTGCTCCTGCGTACGTCTTCCCGGTTTTTATATCCATATCGTTAACGGTACCGATTAGCTCGTCCTCAGAGGTCGATGCTTCTGACAAGGTCTCGAATATCCATTCCTCCTCCATTTCTCCCATTAGGGAGGGGTGGTCCATAACCTTTTGTCTGTCTCAACACAGACAGACAACGGCCGCCAGAACAGAAACAGTATAACAAGAAACCGTATCACAAAACGTACAACAACAATTCAACAAAATTAATTGGCAACTTATAATAATCACGCGTGTTCGAATAATAACAACCTGTAGTTGGACTGTCACAACCGTAGAATTCGTCGTAGCATGTACGAATGTTTATCTTTACATATCTATGAAAATGGCGGGCTTATTCGCAATGCATTTCGGTAACAATTTGCCTATTCGGAACAAAAATTTAGTATTGAACTATTCCGGTGAAAGATATAAATTTAAAATTAAGGATAAAATCTTTATAAGAAATTATCAGTAGTTAACGTGAAAAACCTCGTAAGAGAAAAAATCTGTAAATTTTTCCACTTCGAAAATATTTATTTATATTATATAGAGGGTACTATTTTCATAGGTACCTGGCAGGCTAGGAGGGACTCTTGCATCAAAACTACTAATAAACAAATTGTACCGAATACAAAACTTCAAAGCAAGTCATTTAAAATATAATTTAGTTACATATCACCTGTGATTTCGCAATCATGCAGAATATGCATTCTATGTGCTCTTCAGTGCATAATTTTAAATTTATATTTTTCACCGGAATAGTCCAATACTGAATTTTTGTTCCGAATAGGCAAATTGTTACCGAAATGCATTGCGAATAAGCCCGCCATTTTCATAGATATGTAAAGATAAACATTCGTACATACTACGACGAATTCTACGGTTGGCTGTCGGGTATGCTATATTGTGTTTTTTCCTTACATGTCTTGAGTTCGTTGCACATACATACCTACAAACATATACATACTACACAGGCACACACGAATGTATGTTTGTATGTATTGCACATGTATATATATATATATATATATATATCACGTGATCACGTGACCGACCAAACCACAGATGTTGTAACACATCGCTGGTCACAATGCGTTCGCATTGTTTTAGCCTTCGAATACGCCACGCCACTCCGCTGGCTAAGCGAGTAGGCCAACAGAAAAAGAGTGGAGAAGTGGTAAAAGAGTACAGCAGGGACTACTACCCCTGCCGGAGCCTCGTGGAGCTTTAGGTGTCAATAAACAATCACATCGGTCGGCCGGTCTGGGAATCGAAACCGCGATCCTACGACCACGAGCCGCTGGCCTAACTGGGCCATTGCGCCTCCATACATACATATATATATATATATATATATATATATATATATAATATATATATATATATATTATATATATATAATATATATAATATAATATATATATATATATATATATATATATATATATATATATATATAATTATATATATATTATATATATATATATAATATATATATATATATATATATATATGTATGGAGGCGCAATGGCCCAGTGGTTAGGCCAGCGGACTCGTGGTCGTAGGATCGCGGTTTCGATTCCCAGACCGGCCGATGTGATTGTTTATTGACACCTAAAAGCTCCACGAGGCTCCGGCAGGGGTAGTGCTCCCTGCTGTACTCTTTTACCACTTTCTCCCACTCTTTCTTCTGTTGGCCTACTCGCTTAGCCAGCGGAGTGGCGTCATTCGAAGGCTAAAACAAACGAAATAAGATTAAGATTAATGTAAAAAATAAATAACACTGAGCAAAATAACACCAATATATAGTGCGTGTGTTTTTATTGGCTAAACTGGTAATATGACCATTCCGAAATATAACAATATATATATATATATATATATATATATATATATATATATACATATATATACATACATATATATATACAACATATACATTCATTTTCTAAGGCAATTATACATACGTGCTCACACCACACACATACGTATATATATTATAATATATATATTATATATATATATATATATATATCTATATATATATACTTTATTTAAGCAGCAGAAAATTCAACAAAATCTGTTACTCTGAGTTTCTCGTTGCCGTTCATCAGACAGTTTTTGCTAGAATGGAACCGATATATCAATTCAATCTAGACTCTTACAAACGCTACACCTTTTAAAAAAAATGGACTTGTTTGATTGGCCCTTTAGAAAAAACGGTCAATCTTCGAGCGATAAACAAAAAGTTCAAAAATATATGTATATATATATAAATACTTATAAAAATTATAAAATTCGAGGAAAAAACCTTACATTGAATAAAATACATATTGACGTTAATGAAGAAAGTATAATTTCCATACAGGCATGGAGCATCCAAAAATAATTTTAAGTCCCAGCTTTGCTTATTAGAAAAAATGTACATTTTATTCAAAGACAATAATTCTTTGAATCAAAGAAGTGAGCTAATGAACTTATGTAGGCACGCGGCTAAATTTAAAATGTCGAATATAAATATACCATATCGATAGAGTATATATTTTGTATTTTTGACTTTGAAATTTTGATTTTGACTCTTGAACTGGTGTGTGAGCGCTACGATGGATTTTGTTTTGTTTCAAGCTATGCAGATTTTAATCCGTATAGCAAAGTCTTATGTTTCTACATATACATTAGGAAAAACCTTCGACTTTGTTTATTTCATGTTATTGTATTGTATAGGATTACCTTGATTATTTATTACCTTGATTATTTATAGATGATCCGAAAATAGGGTGTTATATTTTATATGTCTTTCGTATTTTTTAAAAAGCAATGTTGTCAAAAATTAAGAATTTTGATATAAGTATGTGTATAACCATGGATATGTATTTGTAAGCATGCGTATCTGTGTATGTGTAAGTGAGCGTATGTTTGTGCTTAAGCACACATATACACGACTGTATGTGTATGTATCCATTCGAACTTGTGTATTTGTATACTTGTCTCCATATATGTCAATAATGCCTTTACACAGCTTGTATACATAATTTTTTCTTATTTCGTTTTTTTCCCCACCCCTCCTTTTTCTTTTTTCCTTCCCCCTTCTTCGTTCCTTTTTCTCTCTCTTCCTTTCTTTGCCCCCCCCCCCTTACTCAGTATATGAGAATCGCTACATAGATGATTTTAGCTTGCGTGCGAGATGGTTTGCGTGCATATATGTACGAATGCATTATGTGTATATTTATATTTATATTTAACGTCTGTATATGTATGGCGTTTTGCACGCATCCTTCTGTGTATGTTGATATATATATGTACACTTTAATATAAATATGTATTGCAGTGTAATATTTATAATAGGTTTAATTGCTATGCTTTAATTATACTTTCTCATTAACGTCAATATGTATTTTATTCAATGTAAGGTTTTTCCTCGAATTTTAAATCTTTATAAGTATTATATATATATACATATATTTTTGACCTTTTTGTTTATCGCTCGAAGATTGACCGTTTTTTCTAAAGGGCCAATCAAACAAGTCCAATTTTTTAAAAAAAGGTGTAGCGTTTGTAAGAGTCTAGATTGAATTGATATATCGTTCCATTCTAGCAAAAACTGTCTGATGAACGGCAACGAGAAACTCAGAGTAACAGATTTGTTGAATTTTCTGCTGCTTAAAATAAAGCATATTACTCTACCACTGGTATTTGAGTACTCTTTTTTCCACCTTGTTTCACATTTATGTGTTTACCGGTATATATATATATATATATATATATATATATATATATAATATATATATATATATATATATATATATATATATATATACGGTATATACGGTAAACGTTTTTGATTTTCACACTCGATAAATCATCCCCTTTTTGTGTTCCCAGCACACGGCATCTTAATTTAGGAGCCCTTAATGTATATATATATATATATATATATATATATATATATATATATATATATATATATATATACATACATATATACATACATACATATATATATGTGTGTGTGTAGTGGCGCAATGGCCCAGTGGTTAGGGCAGTGGACTCGCGGTTGTAGGATCGCGGTTTCGATTTCCAGTCCGGGGGCGTTATTGAGGGCGAAAGCCCTAAAGCTCCACGATGCTCCGGCAGGGGGTGGTGACGTTCCCTGCTATACTCTTTCGCCACAACTTTCTCTCACTCTTTCTTCTGTTGGCCTGCTCGCTTAGCCAGCGGGGTGGCGTCATTTGAAGGCTAAAACAATGCGAAGTGCATTGTATAGCAACATCTGATAGCCTTGTCGGTCACGGTGATCACGGTGATATATATATATATATATATATATATATAATATATATATGTATATATATATATGTATATATATGTATATATATATATATATATATGTATATATATATATATATGTATGTATATATATATATATATATATGTATATATATACAATATATATATAGAGAGAGAGATGGATAGATACGTGCTTTTAAGTATATGTATGTACTAGGCGTACACACAGACACATACGTAAATATATGATGCATACATGTGTGTTTGTGTATCAGCATCACCATAACCATCATCGTCGTCGCCGTCATCATCATCATCATCATCTGAACCATAATAACAATCATTGTCATCACCATCATCATCGTCGTCGTTCTCCTACTCCTCATCTTCATCTTATGAACGGTTTCAATATTTCCAGGTACCCTAAGGCGGTGAGCTTGACAGAATCGTTAGCACATCGGGCAAAATGATTGGCAGTATTTACTATATATATATATATATATATATATATATATATATATATATATATATATATATATATATATATATATATATATATATATATATATATATATGTATGTATGTATGTATGTATATATGTATATACATATATATACCTTTATTCTTTTACCTGTTTCAGTCATTTGACTGCGGCCATGCTGGAGCACCGCCTTTAGTCGTACAAATTGACCCTAGGACTTATTCTTTGTAACCGCTAAGTTACAGGGACGTAAACATAACCAACATCCGTTGAAAAACACAAATGGAAAACAAGACAAACAACATAAAGAACGACACTTCATCAGTTGTTGGCTGTTTTTCTATTCTCGTAGAGAGTGAAAATGGAAGATTCGAGAATGTTTATACGTTTATTGATCACTATAATTGTTTCGACCCATCTAGCATCGTAGATGTGTCTCTTCAGGTGATTACAAGATATATCTCGTTAAAATAACGTTTATTCCGCAAGATATATCTCGGTTTGTGTATACAAAAGCAGCAAATTAAGGGTTACAACTTCATTATTATAGAAAATCAATAATAAATATCGGATACAAAAAGTAACAAACACACAATACAGCGAAAAAATGTATTACATATACAGGATAAAATCCTACGAGATCGACTCACAAGACTTTAGTCGTCCCGAGACAATAGTAGAAGACACTTGCCCAAGGTGCCACAGATAGGGATTGAACCCGGAAACATGAGGTTTAGAAGCAAAAATTTCCCAAAATGTCGTCATTGTATAAACTACTTAATTAGAAACTTCCTGTTTTGCATAAGTTTTATTCTTTCATTTCCAATAATTTTCTTTTTCTTTTTACCGCCCCCTAATTTTTAGCGTTTCATGTATTTTTAAGGGTGAATGAAAGTGAATGCAATTGGCCGCGATAGATTAAATAAAATGCGCAACAGTTCATTACGTTCTGAGTGCAAATTCCCCCAAGATCGACATTGCTTTTCATCCTTTCAGGTTCGATAAGATAAGGATCAGTAGAGCACTAGAAGGGAGTGACACGATGTAATCCTGTCAAAATTGCTGGCCTTGTGTCAGAATTAGAAAGAAATTATTATTCAAGTGGTGAGCTGGCAAAATGTGAGCATGTATGTACATACACACATACACTCATATATATATATATACATATGCATATATATATATGTATATATGTATGTCTGAATGTATGTGTGTGTGTGTGTTTGTAGTGTGTGTGTGTGTGAGTAAGAATTCTTGGAAATATACGGCGACATACATAATTCTTTCTTATTTTGGCCTAAGGTCAAAATAAGAGAGAAAGTGGGGTCAAGTCACCTGGCATTATTTTATCAACCCCGAAATGATGAGAAAAGCAAAGTCAACCTCGCTGACGTTTGAACTCAGGAAGTAAAGCCGGAAGAAATGTCGCTAAGCATTTTGTCCGTTGCGGTATCGTTTATGCCAGCTCGCCGGCTTCTTGGTAAAGACCTTCTTCGGCCACGAATGACCACGGAAAGTTGTTTATGAAAGACCAGCAGTCGCTCATGCATATCAGTCTCCCCTCTCCTCGTTACGGATGTTATCCAAGGGAAAGGCAAAGGGGCTATTACAGCTTGGCACCAGCGACGTCGCAACTCATTTCTACAGCTGAATGAACTGGATCAACGGGAAATAAAGTATCTTGACAAGCCCGGTCTAGGAATCCAACTCACGTCCTCACGATTGTAAGCCTGACGCTCTAACCATTGAACCATGCGCCATGTTGAATACATTAATAATTACTTAAAAATAAGTTAGAAAATGGAAGTATCATTTGTTTTTGCCTGTTTGTTTGTTTGAGTCTTTCTTTTTTTTCTTTCCTTCCATAAAAATTTAAAATATCTGGTTTTTCGAACGGAAGATATATAAGTAACACTTTTATATCTCGCCGCCTTTAGTTATGTGTTTATTCAAAAGAAATTTTAATTAAAACTTTATTTTACGCCCCATTTTAAAGTAACCCTTGCCCCACTGAAATGTTACTATATTTTTTTCTACTCTAGGCACAAGGCCCGAAATTTTTGGGGCGCGAGCCAGTCGATTAGATCAACCCCAGAACGCAACTGGTATTTAATTTAACGATCCCGAAAGGATGAAAGGCAAAGTCAACCTCGGCGGAGAAACGTTACTATATTGCCCTATCCCCATCCACGATGGGGCATTGCAACCTTAAGAGACACTATTATACAGTCTTTCAATGTCTTTTCTTAAATCGTTGTATCTCATTCCATTTGCACTAATTACAAATGCATTGATGGACACATTCCTTAATTGTTATAATGCCTTTTTAATTAATTAACTTACTAACTAATTAATTAATTCAACAGCTAAATTGGTGTAATTGATTTGCTTTTCAGCTCGATTTTCGCATTACAACAACTGGATCTTGATAAATTTCTTCCAACCACTTCAAGTTTTTCAAATTTTCACAGGTTATTTTTTCAAAAAATGTATTTCTCTTGTAGCTTTGCATGTTGGTGCCTCGTTGCATGTTATTAATTACATTCGAATTAAATCAGTCTCCAACTTTTAGCGAACTTACGACCTCCAGCTTACTTACTGGGCATCGCAGATTGATATTAAATATACTTACGGCGGCAATCTAGATAATGAGCGGCATCTAATTTGTCTTTACGCTCTGAGATCAAATTCCGTTGCGGTCGACTTTACTTTTCATCCTTACAGAGTTGAGCGCTGGTGCCGATGTAATCGACTTAAACTCTTCCTCCGAAATTGCTGGCCTTATTTCAAAATTTGAAACCGGTATAAAATGCGCTTCCACTTTTCTTATGGTAAAACTGTAAATAAAGGTTTGAAGGGAAAACAAGTGGAGAAAGAATTGGTTACCAAAGTTGCTATTCTTTGAAATGTAGTACTGATGTCGACGACAACGACGAGAGATGACGCTCCTGCTGCTGCTGATGGTGGTGGTGGTGGTGGTGGTGGTGGTGGTGGTAGTGGTGGTTATGAAGATGATGATGATGAAGGTGATGGTGGTAATGATGATAATGGTGATGATGGTGATGGTGATGATGATGATGATGATGATAAGGATGATGATGATGACGATGATAATGGTGGTGGTGATGAAGGTGATGATGATGATGATGATGATGATGATAATGCTGCTGCTGCTGCTGCTGATGATGATGATGATAAAGATATGATAAAGATGATGATGACGATGGTGGTGGTGGTGGTGATGATGATGATGATGACGATGACCTTGTAAGTGCTTGAAAAATCGTGAGTTCGGTAAAACTTCCCATCCTCGGAGACTGGCTTTAATTTAAGTGTTATTGATAGCACTCAACAAGAGGGAACCTCTTTGGTCAGCCTCAGGCGAGGAAATACTCGTAAACTGTTCTGGGGCACGATATGTCGTCCATTTTTTTTAGACGTTACAGTGTAGTTTAAAGAAGATTTGGTTGCTATTTCTCGTTATTCCTTTATTTGTACAGTGATGATCTTGTATAACATCAGACAGGCAGCATGTTCCGTAGGATATTTGCTGTTCCAGAAGTATTATCTTTTGCAAAGTCGTAATGCTAAAACTGATTCCAACTGTGTCAGAGTGTTTCTTAAGGTTTTTCGACACCGACCCAAGTGTTCAAATCACAAATGTCACCCCTGTTGCTTTCATATTCTGCTTTCTCTCGATATCTATTCTCAAATCTGCATATTTTACAATTTTCTCAGTTTCTTTATTCGTTATTCTCATTTTCTTTATTCTCAATTTTTGTTGTAATGCTCTCCAGACCAAGCTACATCATTCAGCTAACAAACAGCCCCTTATAGTGCCTTTCCCCATCGAAGTTATGCCTGGCCTGTTATGTTCAAGAGCTCTCACTCTCTGGATTGTGAAGTCCCACAAAGGACGTTTTACAAATTCCAGTTACAAAAAAACAACAGCAACAACAATAAAACACAGTGATTTCCCAGAATCGTGTCTTTCGGCTTACTGATGCATGGTGACTGCGTGTCTATACTCGGGCCATACTCACTCTGCACACCGACTTTTGAAGAAATTTCCTATAGAGCAACGCCTAGCGCATTAGCCCCCATCCTGCTCCCTCTACCAAGAATTAAATGAAGAAGAAGAAGAAGAAGAAGAAGAAGAAGAAGAAGAAGAAGAAGGTGGAAGTACCGTGTGTATAGGGAAACCAGAAGCTACAAGCTCATGGTTGCCGCCATGACCACCACCGTCACTACCACCACCACCACTGCCACTGTTACTGTCACAGCTGCCATCACCACCGTTATCACCACCACCATCACCGCCACTGCCACCGCCACCGCCACCGCCGCCACCATCGCTCATACACAGTCACGCTTGCGTCCAAATGAAATCAGATTGTCAGATTGTTTATATACTACTTAAGTCTTCTGCATATCGATAGCTGAAGAAAGAGATGTATTGTGTGTGTGTGTATGAGAGAGAGAGAGAGAGAGAGAGAGAGAGAGAGAGAGAGAGCGCACATGTGTGTATAAGTATGTATGTATGTATATATATATATATATGTATAATATTCATATACACATGTTCATATACGTGTGTGTATATACATACAAATATACATACATACATATATATATATATATATATATATATATATATATATATATATATATATATATATATACGTGCATATATGCATACATACACGCACATGCGCTCACACACACATACACACACACACACTCTCTCTCACACATACTCAAACACACGTAAATCAGGCGAAGTGTTGCTGGTTTTATAGTCATAATCATCAGATCAATCAATACATGACTGGGAATAAAACGTGATATAAACATCCATCGCCTGTTTGGTAACTTCAAAAGTACAGATATAAATATAGACTTATCGATACTAACGTTAAACAAATCAATGTGGAAGAACTGTAGAGTCCGCATCAGCTTGTTTCATTACCGATATCGCCTTTGCCAAGATAACAAAAACATGAATAAATAGATAAAATTTAGAAAAAAAATATATGAAAGACAAAGGGAAACTTTGGGAACTTGTGTCAACGTAGAAGCTTTGCCGTGATCGTTTCATCTCCTAGAAATGGCGATCATATCTCACTCAATTCACGTACTATTGTGTGAGATGGATTGGATTGGAACGGCCATATTGTGTATGAGAGGCGCTGAAAAGTTCCTGGCTTTGGATAAAAGAAAATGCAAAAGGATCAGTTGATTATGATTTTATTCGGCGTATTCCCTTCTCAGATTCACACATTTATTGCAGTTTTTCTAAGCCCTGTAAAAAATCTCGGAAGACTGGGCCTCCAACCAGACCTTTCGCGACACCCTTGGAGCCAGGAGCTTTTCAGCACTCCCTCATAAATGTAGTCCAAGATACACTATATCTGAAAATAGACATCTAAAATGTTTGGAAGTGGTATCAACGAAGAATATTTATACAAATTTCCCTCAAATGATATCCTATAATCCGAAGTTTTTATGGGTTACATTGTATAAATGTAGTCCAACGTACACTATATCTGAAAATTCACTTCTAGAATTTTTGAAAGTAATAACACCGAAGAAGCATCACCATTATGCTAGACTTCGTAAAAATGACAGCTAAATCTCCCTCAGTTGACATCCTGCTATCTTAGAAATACATAAAAGGGTTGAAAAGGACATATTTTATAAGTGTAGTCCTTGATACACTATACCTTAGAATACACACATCTGGAACTTCTGGAATTTGTATCAACGAGGAAGCCTTTTCGTAACCAAATCTTACTAGGAATTTTAAAGATCATTTAGACTAATTTTAGATAGAAGGTAAAACAGTGTCTATGATTTATTGTAAGGCTTCCGAGGCCGGTGGAAAAGAAGGGAGAAATGAAGGAATGGAGGAAGCGATGGAGGGGGAGGGGGAGTAAAAGATCCTGAAATCAGAGACCAACTATAATGTGGACTCTAGTAAAGGTGCCTAAGGGTTAAGAACCAAGTAGTGGGGTCAAGAACCAAGTAGTAGGGTCAAACCAAGAGACAAATTAAGTCTACCACACGAGTAAGCCTCGGCAGGATTTGAACTAAGAACGGAAAGAGCTAGAACAAATGCCTCAAGGCCTCCGATTCGACCTTTTTACTGTTCCACCGATCCACTGTCTTGGACTGCTATTTTTTTTTATTAGTGACCGCAAGAAAGATGTAAGGCAAAGTTGATCTCGCCGTGATTTGAACTCAGAAGACAAGGAGCCAGAATAAATACCACAAGGCACCCGGTTCAACATTCTTACAGTTCTGCCAATCTATATATATATCATCTTGTATAGGATCATTTTTATCGATGCCAAAAGGCAATGTTGATCACGGCATGACTCGAACTCAGAACACAGCGAGTTAGAACAAAACCGCATATCGTGAAGCATCTTGTACGACGCTCTAATAACTATGCTAATTTGCATAAATGAATTCCTTGATACACTAAATCTGAAATTACACATTTAGAATACCATTGGTCATAGATGTGTTAGGTTCGGCTTCGTAGTTAAGAAGTCTACTTCTCAATAGCTTGGTTTCGGGTTCGATTTCGTGGTGCGATGTTTTGGCCAAGTGTCTCGTAACCAGAGTTTTGAGTCGACCAAAGCCATGCGAGTGGAAATGGGTTATCGTCCTTGTTTCTAGGTGAGAGACTTCATCCGTTTGCGCTGTTTTATACGGCGACGATGACGACAATGATGACGACGACCATCATCACCACCATCATCACCGTCATTGCCATCATTACCATCATCGTCATCATCATCATCATCACCGTCATCACCGTCATCACCACCATCTCCCATTACCTTCATTATCGCCATTACTGCCCTCTGACTTACCTTTGTAATGCGCATGGTGAATGTGCATGGTCTAGTGGTAACGATGCTCAGCTGAAGATCATTCGGTCACGGGTTCAGTTCCCGGAGCGGGTCGGTCGTTGCGTTGTGTCCTTGAGCAAAGCCCTTCATTTCACATTGACTCCTACTTCCTCAGCTGTAAATGAGTAACTGGCTCTCCGTCGGTTACGACGAGTGTTCCAGTTGATCCGATCAACAGAACAGCCTGATCGTAAAATTAACGTGCAAGTGGCTGAGCATTCCACAGACACGTGTACCCTTAACGTAGTTCTCAGGGAGATTCAGCGGAACACAGAGTATGACAAGACTGGCTGTTTGAAATACAGGTGCCACTCATTTTTGCCAGTTGAGTGGACTGAAACAACTTGAAATAAAGTGTCTTGCTCAAGTACGCATCGCGCCGCCGGGAATTGAACTCACGACCTTGCGAGCGTGAGCCGAATGCCCTAACCACTAAGCGACGCGCCTTCATTTCGTGATTACATACGAGGAACTTAATCAATTAATGAAAGCAAGGTACATGTTACGAATCACAGCTGGCCTTAATTTACCATTTTCCCTTTCTTATTTCTTTACTGCCCACAAGGGGCTGCACATAGAGGGGACAAACAAGGACAGACAAACGGATTAAGTCGATTATATCGACCCCAGTGCGTAACTGGTACTTAATTTATCGACCCCGAAAGGATGAAAGGCAAAGTCGACGTCAGCGGAATTTGAACTCAGAACGTAGCGGCAGACGAAATACGGCTACGCATTTCGCCCAGCGCGCTAACGTTTCTGCCAGCTCGCCGCCTTCCTTTCGTGACCATTCAGTATCTTTGCCATTGTATCTAGAGTTTTCCCTTTCTATTTCTTCTTAATCCTTTGCCGGTCCTGTGTATCACGTGCGGCACTCAGGACATATTTACCCGATGTCCATGCATTATATATGATACACATTACTAATATACATTTTCGATCACCAGAGTAACTTGGAACTTATCAAAAGAAAGCTTTATATTACAGTTCTATATTTAAGAGATGAGGAATAATGTGCATTATTTACATTATTTACATTCCACGGATATTTGTCCTCATCTTGTTTATTAACACAACATTTCGACTGATATATCATCTAGCCTTCATCAGGTGTCTTGGGGAACCTGGGTTCCCATTCCTAAGGTATTCTTAGATGTTGTTGTTGTTATTATTATTATTATTCAAATCACTGCTTGGAATCGAACTCGGAATCTTAGGGTTAGTAGCCCGCGCTCTTAACCACTACGCCATATGCCCAGAATGTATGAAACGCTCAGAATGTATGAAACAAGGAGTTGAGGGAAATGATTCGACACAGTAGTATTGTGTTTAGCCCTTTACCAGTCTTGTGTATCACGTGTGATACATAGGACATATTCTCTGGCGTCTCTGCATTATATATGATACGCAGAACGTGTGAACCAAGGGTCAATTAAAAAGTCTGAAAATCTGAAAATGAACATGGACATTTAGGAAAAACTTATGAAAGTGCTTTCAATAGACGGGACATACTTCCCTGGTATCCATGCATCATATATGATACACATTACCAATATTGTTTTTCAACCACCAAAATAACTTGGGACTTATGAAAGGAAGTGGAGGCGCGTGGTTTAGTGGTGTCAGAATCATGATCGTAAGCTTGTGGTTTCGATTCCTGGACCGGGCGATGCGTTGTGTTCTTGAGCAAAACACTTCAATTCACGTTGCTCCAGTCCACTCAGCTGGCAAAAATAAGTAACGCTGCGATGGACTGGCGTCCCATCCCGCTGGGGAACACATGCGCCATGGAAACCGGGAAACCGGGCCCATGAGCCTGGCTAGGCTTTAAAAGGGCGCATTTATATTTTTTATGAAAGGAAAGCTTTATATTACAAAAGACAAATCTGAAAGCAAACATATATAACGTTATTTTATCGACCCCGGGAAACAATCGACAACGTTGACCTAAGCGGGATTTGAACTCAAAACTAACTAGAGTAAACTACCACGCGGTATACTGTCTGTGGCTCTGACGACTTTGCTGGTTCGCCAGTTTTGAGCAAAACTATGATTAACAATATTCCAACCATGGCCATCCTGTAGGGATGTCTTGAGTGTGAAAATATATGGATGCATATAGGTGAATGTATGTCTACAGATGCGTTTGTATATGTGTGTGTTTGTGTGCATATATATGTGTGCATGCACATGTATGTGCATGTGGGTGCATTTCGGCGTATCCACTTATATTTACTATATTAGG
>NW_021832204.1:27500-34069 GCF_006345805.1 Octopus sinensis
TTTTCCTTATCATTCTCTCAGCCTTCCTTTCTATCTCTTTTATCCTCTCATCCGAAAATTCCACCTTAATCACTTTTACACCCTCTCTTACACACAACGCCATAATTGTATCCATTAGTTCCCCTGGCACCACCGTATAACTCCCATCTTCTCTCTCATACCATGAAAAAGTATTTAAGATTCTTTTCGAATTCTCAGTGTCTTCCCTTTTCACAAAACATAACATATGGGACTTGGGATCTTGTTTACTTTGTGTCTGCGTTATTTTTTGGTTTTCTTGTAGGCGGGGAGTGGGTGGGATCACTGTTTGCAGGGGAAGGCTGGGGCTCAGAGGGTGCGGGTGGTGTTGGGGTGGGTTGGGGTTCGACATAGTTCGATTTCTTTCTTTTTCTTTTTTTCCTTACATCCTCCCATTTCGTCTGGGCTTCCTTCTCCTCCTCCGTTTCTTCCTCCTCAACTTTTTCCTGCTCCACCTCCTCCTTTTCCTGATTTACAGTTTCTTCTCGTGGGGGAGGGCAGTAGGCTCTTATGTGGCCCCTCAGGTCACCCTTATAACATCTTGGTGCTCTGCCCTCCACCCACACTCTCATTACTATATTCCCGAAGATTATGATGTCGGCCATTCTTTCTAGTGTACCCTCCTCGGCTTGTACACTCATCTCTATCGTTTTACCTCGCCGACCTGCATTTTTTACGGTAGCTTGCAAAATGTCCACCTCTTCTTCCACATCTTTTATTACCGCCGCAACGACCCATTCACCCTCTATGTGGGAGGGGGGTATCTTTTCCACTCTTATTCTAGTTGTTCTTTGGTTCATATACGATGGTAGTAAGATTACTTTTTCTGTTTTGATTGTCTTCGCTGCCATTTTCCTCGCTATAATCTTGTTTTCAAACTGCACCATAATTGTTCCGAACTCATTACCTCTTGCCATGAATATAATTTCTTCTTCCACTCTCCTTAGCGCCTCCTCAATATCTTCCATTTTTACCATTTCTACTCTCTTATCATTTACGTATGTCCGGTATTTAATCACTCTCTTCTCAAACCATTCTCCACGTTTTTCTGGTGGAAGTAGTTTTACCTCACCTCTTTCCTTCGTCATGCATGCCTGAAAGCCTGGCAACTTTTCCAGGTTTATCTCCTTTTCCTCTAACTTTTTTGCTGCTCCTGCGTACGTCTTCCCGGTTTTTATATCCATATTGTTAACGGCACCGATTAGCTCGTCCTCAGAGGTCGATGCTTCTGACAAGGTCTCGAATATCCATTCTTCCTCCATTTCTCCCATTAGGGAGGGGTGGTCCATAACCTTTTGTCTGTCTCAACACAGACAGACAACGGCCGCCAGAACAGAAACAGTATAACAAGAAACCGTATCACAAAACGTACAACAACAATTCAACAAAATTAATTGGCAACTTATAATAATCACGCGTGTTCGAATAATAACAACCTGTCCGTTGGACTGTCACAACCGTAGAATTCGTCGTAGCATGTACGAATGTTTATCTTTACATATCTATGAAAATGGCGGGCTTATTCGCAATGCATTTCGGTAACAATTTGCCTATTCGGAACAAAAATTTAGTATTGAACTATTCCGGTGAAAGATATAAATTTAAAATTAAGGATAAAATCTTTATAAGAAATTATCAGTAGTTAACGTGAAAAACCTCGTAAGAGAAAAAATCTGTAAATTTTTCCACTTCGAAAATATTTATTTATATTATATAGAGGGTACTATTATTCATAGGTACCGCAGGCTAGGAGGGACTCTTGCAGTCAAAACTACTAAAATAAACAAATTGTACCGAATACAAAACTTCAAAGCAAGTCATTTAAAAATAGAATTTAGTTACATATCACCTGTGATTTCGCAATCAATGCAGAATATGCATTCTATGCTCTTCAGTGCATAATTTTAAATTTATATTTTTCACCGGAATAGTCCAATACTGAATTTTTGTTCCGAATAGGCAAATTGTTACCGAAATGCATTGCGAATAAGCCCGCCATTTTCATAGATATGTAAAGATAAACATTCGTACATACTACGACGAATTCTACGGTTGGCTGTCGGGTATGCTATATTGTGTTTTTTCCTTACATGTCTTGAGTTCGTTGCACATACATACCTACAAACATATACATAATACACAGGCACACACAAATGTATGTTTGTATGTATATGCACATGTATATATATATATATATATGTTAGTTAGTTAGTTAGTTAGTTAATTTGGCTCAAAAGAAAATAGCAAGGCCATGTAGGGGGACATGGAGTTAAGTACAGGGTGGTGTTCATGTAAAGAGTTCAGGCCACTTGAGGTCAAGGGAGGCTTTGAACAAAGCGGTCGTCGGCATCTTCACCATCTCGTCTGGCAGCTTGTTCCACGGATCCGCAACCCGGACGGAGAAAGCTCCTCTCCTTCGATTGAGATGAAATCGTCGCAGGTAGAACTTTTCGGAATGACCCCGCAGCCGACGCTCTGGAGCAGGAGTGAAGAACAGCTCTTTCGAGAGGTTACACTTTCCGCTTATGATGTTGTGGGCGAGAATGAGATCACCACGGCGGCGGCGTTTTTCAAGAGAATAAAGGTCGAGCGTCCTCAGCCTTTCTTCATAGGACAAATTTTTGAGACCATGAACCATGCGGGTAGCCAGCTTCTGACTCTTTCGAGATGCTGTATGTCTTTGAGGAGATAAGGAGAAGAGGCTTGAATCCCGTACTCCAATATGGGTCTCACCAGCGTGACATAGAGTGGTAGGAATATGGCTGCTGTGAGCATTCCGAATGACCGTCGAATCAAGAACAGAATTCCGCGTGCTTTGTTGGCAGTATGGACGCACTGGGCCGAAGGCGAAAAGGAGGAATCCACCAAGATACCCAGGTCCTTTACCTGATCGGTCCTCTCCAGCAGCAGACGACCCGGCTCGAAATCAAGTTGAGTTGCAGGAGGAGAGCCGACAGGCTGATGACAGCACTTTGACACGTTCAGACACAGGTCCCATTCGTTAGACCACTTCCAAATTTGGTGGATGCATCGACGAAGATCCTCTATATCACCGCGAGGAGCGACCAGTTTGATATCGTCGGCAAATAGAAGGGTGTGTTGCGTGAGGTCGTCGGGCAAGTCATTTATGAAGACTAAGAACAATAAGGGCCCAAGCACTGAACCTTGAGGCACGCCACTGCTCGCACTGGAGACGTCGGACCGCGAACCATTTACTTGGACTTAGAAGGAGCGATCTGAGAAGAAGGCACCAACCCATCGTACAATATCCGGATGGAAACTATATGCTTGAAGCTTGACAAGTAATAGGCGGTGGTTTACCGAGTCAAAAGCTTTGGCAAAGTCCAATAAAACGATGTCAACAGCATCACTATCATCGAGGATGCGCGTCACCAATTCTTCTTCATTACCAGTAAGTTTGGTCAAGCATGATCTCTTCGGCACGAAGCCGTGTTGGGATCAGAGATATAGGCTGTGTTTTGGAGGTGGAGCATCATACTTTTCTTAAGGATGGTTTCGAACATCTTGCTGATTATTGATGTAAGGGAAACCGGTCGCTAGTTAAAGCGGGTCTTCCGGCTCCCTTTCTTGAAATTTGGCAGATTATCGCTGTTCTCCAGTCGGCAGGTATAACACACCCGTCCAATGACATATTGCATAGACGTGTTAAGGGCTCGCAGATGACCGGAGCCAACGCTTTGATACCCGTGGGTGTATACCGTCAGGGCCGTGACCCTTGTTGACGTCGAGGCCTTGAATAACACGTTTGACTACGTCCCGCGTGATGACCAATCTAGGCATTGGAGGTACCGATCTATATTACCGATCTTGTTTGAAAATATTATATATAATATATATATATATATATAGATATATATATATATATATCACGTGATCACGTGACCGACCAAACCAACAGATGTTGTAACACATCGCTGGTCACAATGCGTTCGCATTGTTTTAGCCTTCGAATGACCGCCACTCCGCTGGCTAAGCGAGTAGGCCAACAGAAGAAAGAGTGGGAGAAAGAGTGGTAAAAAGAGTACAGCAGGGAGCACTACCCCCTGCCGGAGCCTCGTGGAGCTTTAGGTGTCAATAAACAATCACATCGCCCGGTCTGGGAATCGAAACCACGATCCTACGACCACGGGTCCGCTGGCCTAACAACTGGGACATTGCGCCTCCATACATATATATATAATATATATATATATATTATATATATATATTATATATATATATATATATATATATATATATATATATAATATATATATATATATATATATGTATAGTACGTTTAAATATTTGTTGTGCAAGATTTTTTATGTGAAGTCGTGTGTTGAAACAGATATTGTTATATTTCGGAATGGTCATTTTGCCAGTTTAGCCAATAAAAACACACGCACTATATATTTGGTGTTATTTTGCTTCAGTGTTATTTATTTTTTACATTAATCTTAATCTTATTTCGCCAGAGTTCTTTCGTCACACTCCTGTGACCGCATCAGGCTGACGGTTAGTAAGGAGAGACACAAATAAGAAAGAAGAAAACAAAGGACCACTGATGCGGTCACAGGAGTGTGACGAAAGAACTCTGGCCGAAATAAGATTAAGATTAATGTAAAAAATAAATAATACTGAAGCAAAATAACACCAAATATATAGTGCGTGTGTTTTATTGACTAAACTGGCAAAATGACCATTCCGAATATAAACAATATACATATATATATATATATATATATATATATTGATATGTATATATATATTATATATATATATATATATATATATATATATATATATACTATATATATATATATATATATATATTAATGGTGTGGTGTGATGTGTATAGAAGAATATATTAATAAAAGGAATTCCAACCTGTCTGATTTTCACGTTTTTTTACAATCTTATAATGATATATTATAAGATAATATATTATAATTGAATAAATAAATGAAATAGTAGAATGTTAAATGTTCATTCTGATTGAACTAGTACTTTCATGCATTGAATTCTGCAATCTTCGGGTTCATGTAGTAGTGTTGACAGTCATGCTTCACAATTTTTGACTGTAGCAAGATGATTGATTCTGTGCTATAAATACAGCTGGGTAGGCTCCAGAGTGCTAGGTTTTGCAAACTGTATTCTGACCAATCAGTGTGTAGTATCACTCAATTACTTACCTGATTGGTTGGTTGAGCTGATTGGTTAGGCATCACGCTTTGTTGGACATGTCAAGAGTCCTGTATCTTGACCCTGGCCGAAGCAGCAATTGTTGGGTTATTTTTAGAAATGTTGTAAATATCCTTTGTCAGAGATTTTTATATTTTTATATTTCAATTGTCATCATCATCATTGTCAGCACCTTAATTATTGTTGCTAGTGGTGATGGTGGTGGCAATAGAACTTTAACCCTAAATAAGATAATTTTCCTGCTATCTTCGTCTTGATCACCTTTAGTATTGTTGTTGTTGTTAGTGGTCATGGTCGTAGCAGTGGAAGTAATACTATAAACACACAGACACACATCAATACCTAAATTTTAAGTCGTGCCATCCACCACATACAAAACGTAACATCCCATACTGCCTAGCCAGAAGAAGTATTATTATTATTGCTTATTTAGCTTGGGTTCGAATTTATCAATAAAATTCTTTTCTCTGATTCTCCTCTCGATTTCTCTTGGGCTGTGTAATTTGTAGAACGGAAATATTATATACATTTTCCGGCCACATGTTGCTAGGTGGTTACTCAAAGGTATCTGACGGACCTCTGGGTCTCTAATCTGTTGCCGGTGTACACGTGAGCGTTTCTATAGTGCGTTTCACGTCTGATCTACATATATTCTTCACAATTTGGGCATTTGATGCAGTAAATTAAATTTCTGCTTTTGCAGTTCATATTCGCGTTTGTGAATATTTTCCCTTTTTTGTGTTTATATATTGACCGGTATGTATGAATTGCATGTGCCACATCGGCTATCATTGCATTTAGATACCGTGAATGTTTGGTCTTTGTTGCTAAGGTCAAATTTTGCCTTTGTTAGTAATGTTTTCAATTTTTAGCTGTCTTTTTTTACTAAGCACCATAGCTCGATCCGTGATTATGTCTTTTAATTCATTACTTTGGGCAATGATTGGTAGGTTTGCTTTGGCAATGTTGAAGATATTCTGGTGACATGGGTTGTGTGTCACTATGAATGGTATGACTTGTTCTTGTTTTTCCTCTTTCCTTGGGTTGTCCTAAGTTGTTGTATGGGTATTTTTATAGCCCGCTGTATGCCATTTTCTATAAGTAGAGATGGGTATTTTTGTTTGAGCAAAAATTCTCTTAGTTCTATTAGGCGTTTGTTCCTGATATTTGCATCTTCTACAATGGTACAAATTCTTCTGGCTAGGCAGTATGGGATGTTACGTTTTGTATTGGTGGATGGCAACGACTTAATTTAGGTATTGATGTGTGTCTGTGTGTTTATAGTATATATTGTGGTGATGGTGGTGTCTTTTTAATTACCATTATATCTAGGAATGGTAATTGGT
>NW_021832205.1:0-5000 GCF_006345805.1 Octopus sinensis
AATCAGGGTAGTCCTGGATCTGTGGGGTTCCTTAACTGGATCTAGTTGAAGGCTCTCCTATATCAGGAAGACTGTATCGTCCGTATGCTCACGACTGCGTCTTCCATATGCTCACATATTTTGTATACTGTGTATTCCTTTATCTCATTTCACCCTCCTTGTTTTTCATTTCCGCATTTTCTTATGTACAACCTCTCACATAAATACTTAATTGTACCTATGATGTCCCCTGTATATGATGCCCCTGAGGCAAGTAAACGAAATTGTTATTATCAAATTTGCTTTTCGACTTTTTGGAGTCGCTAAAATAAGGACCATTCAAGTACCTGGATTGAGGAAATCCACTAGCCTCCTACCCCAAATTTTCAAATCTTGTTCGATTTTGAAGAATTATTTATTATTATTATTATTATTATTAGTATTATTTTATTATTATTATTATTATTATCATCATCATCATCATCATCATCATTATTATCATTATTATAATTATTCTATTATTATTATTATTATTATTATTATTATTATTATTATTGTATCATCATTATTATCATGTATTATTATTATTATTATTATTATTATTATTATTTTATTATTATATTACTCATCATCATCATCATAATCATATTATCATTATTATATATTAATTATTATTATTATTATTATCATCATCATCATCATTATTATCATCATTATTATTATTATTATTATTATATTATTATTATTATATTATTATTATCATCATCATCATCATCATCATTATTATCATTATTATTATTATTATTATTATTATTATTATTATTATTATTATTAAGGCGGCAAGCTGGCAGAATCGCTAGCTCACCAAAACCAAATGCTTAGCAGTATTTTGTCCGTTTGCACATTCTGAGTTCAATTCCGTCGGAGTTGTATTTGCCTTTCTTCCTTTCGGCATCGATAAAATAAATACCAATGAGTCATTGGAGTCGCTGTAACTGACTAGTCTCCTCCCCACACCCATATTTCAGGCTGTGAACCTTTAGTAGAAAGGATTATCATGGTGGCAAGCTGATGGAACCGTCGGTGCGTCAGACAAAATGCATAGCGGCATTTCGCCCGTCTTCGCGTTCTAATTTCAAATTCCGCTGAGGTCGACTTTGCCTTTATCCTTTCGGAGTCGATAAAATAAGTACCAGTGAAACACCAGGGTTGATATAATCGACTACTATCCACCTACCCCGCCAAATTTCAGGACTTGCGCCTTTAGTAGAAAGGATTATCATAAGGTGGCGAAGAAGTGCAATCGTTGACGCGTCAGACAAAACGCTTAGCGGCATTTCGCCCGTCTTCATGTTCTTGGTTCAAATTCTGCCGAGGTCAACTTTGCCTTTCATCTTTTCGGGGTCGATAAAATAAGTACCAGTGGATCTCTGGGCTCGATGTAATCGACTTAACCCTTACCCACGAACTTGATGGCCTTGTGCAAAAATTTGAAACATTATTATTATTTGTTTCTTTGGGTTTCTTTTTATCACAGGTCAGCCATGATTAAACAGATCTTTGATCAAAGGCATTCCAGCCACGATCATCCCACGTTTTTATTTTTCAGAGATAGCGCACTCTTAATAAAATTATCCATTATGTCCTTTTTTTTAAGACTGAGGACGTTTACTTTGAGGGAAATTTAGTGTCTATCTTTAGCAGGTTCAACAACCACATAGAAACTATGATTAGCTCGACAGAGTATGGAAGTGTGTCGTGGTGCTGTGATTGTATGATGACGTATTAGATCACGTGGTAGCGTGAAGTGGCATGGGGGTGTAGGACTGCTGCAGTGTGCTAACAGGATGGTATTGTGTTGTGGAGGTGTTTATGGTATGATACTATGGTAGTAGTGCGTGGTAAGGGTGTCTTAGCAGGATTGTGGACCCCTGGGCAAATCAATATAATGAACCCTATAGCTCTTTCTAGGGAGATATAGACTGATAAGGTCAGTTTCCCAGATTCTGTAGCGTATATATTTACTCCCTGGACGGGATGCTGATCGGTCGCAGGATTAATCATTTCTGCCAGCTGAGTGGATAGGAGCAACGCGAAATGAAGACTTTGGATCAAGAACACAACGCATCAACCGGTCTACGAATCGAAACCACAATCTTACGATCATGAGTCCAACACCCTAACCACTAAGCCACGCACCTCCATACTGGGCCTTATAGTATTCATTTATCAACTGCAAAGCAAAGCATGCATAGAGACTAGAATTGGACCCCTAGATCTGTGGGACCCGCAGGCAACTGTGCAGTGTGCCTACGTATTAAGACGACACTGGTGTGGTATGATAGTGATATGATAGTAGGGTATTGGCTGTGTCTGGCAGAGTAGTGGTTGTAGTACTAAAATGGTATACTGATATTTATAGTGGTATGGTACTAGTATGGCTCGATAAGAGGGTGAAGTAATGGTACTATAGAGTGGTATTATTACCATAACGAGCTATTGTAAAGCTCTGCGTCTCTACTTGCTTGAACTCCGGAGAGAGAGATATGTGTACTATCATATGCGTATGGGTGGAAAAGTGTGGTTTAGTGCTGTTGGGCTTAGTGGTGGTGGATTCATGATCGTAAGATTGTGGTTTCAATTCCAGGAACGGGTGATGTGTTGTATTCTTCATTTCACGTTGTTCCAATCCGCTCAGCTGGCAAAAATGAGTAATCCTGTGACGGTCCGGAGTCCCGTCCGGGTGGGGAACTTATACGCCATGGGAGCCGGGAAACCGGCCCTTACCAGACGCCGTGACACAAGAAGGTAACTTTGTGAAGGTGCATGGCTTATTGGTTAAGGTATTGAGTCCATGATCGTAAGATTGTTGTTTCGGTTCCTGGACGGAGAGATGCGTTGTATTCTTGAGCAAAACTCTTCATTTCACGTTGCTCCAGTCCACGCAACGTTCCGTCAGATGGGGAATATATAGGATGAGGGAAAAGTAAGCAGGCATTAAAAATTGGTAATAAAATCCATGTTCCTTTTACAAATTTATTGAAACAAGTGATACATATTCTTTATTACATGGGTAAATGAAAGTAAATCTTCATATTTCAATGCAAGAACCGGTGGCATCAACCAGTTTCCTCAAACGGCCAGGGATGGAATGAACAGCCTTCTGCAGGACATCGTCTGGGATTTCGTTGAGAACCTCCTAAATACGTCTCTCCAAGTCTTCCCGTGTGGTTTTGTCTTGTACACCTCTTTTGTGTAACCCCACGGGTAAATATCACATGGAGTGAGATCTGGACTTCTTGGAGATCTGGACTTCTGTGGTCACAGTCTTCAAGCTTTAGGTCCTGCACGTAATGGGGTTTCCACGGACGAAAATTCAATTCTTTATGTAACACCGTACGTATTGTGTGTCTTGTTAGTCCACTTTCACGAGCTGCTTGACGTGTTGATTTTTGAGGGCTGCGATTAAACATTTCCTGCATTGTTGCCACGTTCTCCGCTTATCGGGTTGAACAGCCACTTTTTGCATCGTTCACAGAGCCCGTGGTCATCAGCTTTGCATGACAACTTTCTATTGTCTCCGGATATCATGTTGCATGCTTGCCTTTCCATGCACGCCGCCATCTCTGAACCAAAACAATGGAATTGCGCACTTCATAGCGTGCTGCTATCTTAGCTCGCTCCTGAACAGTCAAACGACCAAACGACCGACCATCTGGAAAATAAGAAATAAGAAACTAAGAAATCCCCATTAGTGTTGTCTGTTTAAAAGATGTTTTCGTCATGACTTCAGTGATACTAAAAATTCTATAGACAGTTTCTAATGCAGTGGCTCCCAAACTTTTTCGGGCTTCTGCCCTCTTGGCACCCAGGCTACATTCCTAGCGCCTCCACTCCAACTAGCCGTCACAAACATAGACCTCTTTCTGAAGCAAATTCAAAGCAACTGTATTTCACCAATAAAACTTAACTTAATGAATCCATTATTTTGTTGTTTTTACATGAATCGCTACCCCATTATCACCCCCACTTTTTACATGAATCACTACCCCTTTATCACCCCACTTTTTTAAAGCCTTCTTAGAACTTTCCACCGCCCCAGAGATGGGGGGCAATACCGCCCACTTTGGGAACCACTGTTCTAATGCCTAGTTACACTCCACCCACCCTGTATAAACTCTAATGAAACCGACACTTTGAGTCTATATGACATTTTTTTTATATATTTTGCTGCTGTTGTTACATGTTCCTTCTTGAGCCATGCCTGGCTCATAAGAGCCGGTTTCCCGGTTTCATTGGCGTATAGGTTCCCTACCTGGACGGAACGCCGGTCCGTCGCAGGTGAGCTGCTAGATGCAGGAGGAAAGCGTGAGAGAAAGTTGTGGCGAAAGGGTCAGTACAGGTTCGCTATTACCTTCTGCCGGTGTCGTGTGGAGTTTAGGTGTTTCGCTCATAAAACACACATCGCACGGTCTGATATTCGAACCCGCGATCCCTCGACCGCGAGTCAGCTGCTCTAACCACTAGGCCATGTGCCTCCACAAAGGTCCTGTTTAGTAAAGTAAGAAACAAAGGGGTCCATAGACAAAAAAAAATGGTTGAGAACCACTAGGTTAAATGTTGGAGTTGAGCTGGAGTTGAGTTTTAATTTGTTTGTTTGTTTGTTCCTTCTCCAGCCATGCCTGGCTCATAAGGGCCGGTTTCCCGGTTTTCTTGGCGTATAGGTTCCCTACCTGGACGGGACGCTGATCCGTCGCAGGTGAGCTGCTAGATACAGGAGGAAAGAGTGAGAGAAAGATGTGGCGAAAGAGTCAGCAGAAGTTCGCCATTACCCTCTGCCGGAGCCGCGTGGAGTTTAGGCGTTTCGCTCATAAAATACACATCGTACGGTCTGAGATTCGAACCTGCGATCTCTCGACCGCGAGTCAGCTGCTCTAGCCACTAGGCATTGTGTCTCCACTATATATATTTTTTTTATGTGCGTATGGAAAATTCTGAAGGAGCACGTTCTAAACTTCAGC
>NW_021832205.1:7500-27500 GCF_006345805.1 Octopus sinensis
GGGGGAGTTGGGGTGGCGAAGAACACATTAGATTGTATAGTCTTAGATAATCTTAAAGGACGAGATAGTTACAGTTCGAATGCCTCTGGTCACTGGTCGACTCGATTGGAGATAAAGTTGGATTAAATAACAACTCAATCATGTTCTTAGTCGATGAGGCTAGAATCATCTCAGGTTAGTGATCCCAGAGGTATCATCGTGCGTAGAGCCAACCAGGTCCATCAATGCTACCCTACCCCCATCGCGGGCGGATCTGAGCCAGCTCTTCGTCATTGTCATAGGTTTGCGGGCATGCAGAAGTCCGTTCCGACGTCGAGCCATCCGGTTTCTTCGAGTCGGTGTTCTGTAAGTTTCAGGGTTCTTCTAGCCCTGTGATTAAGTCAGAAACATCTATATAGGCGGCGAGCTAGCAGAAACATTAGCAGGCCAGGCGAAATACTTAGTGGTATTTCATCTGTCTTTACGTTCTGAGTTCAAAATCCGCCGAGGTCGACTTCGCATTTCATCCTTTCGGTGTTGATAAATTAAATACCATTACGCACTGGGGTCGATGTAATCGACTTAATTCCTTTGTCTGTCCTTGTTTGTCCCCTCTATGTTTAGCCCTTGTGGGCAATAAAGAAATAAGAAACATCTATATAGGTTACTCTATGTTTGTGTCACCTGGCTTTTATCGTTTAATTATTTTTCAGTTGTTGGATTGCGGCCATGGTGGAGCAGCGCCTTGAAGAATTTTAATTAAACGAAACAGCATCAGTACATACTTCTTTTATAAGCTTGATACATATTTTATCGATTTCTTTTGGTAAATCGTTATGTTCCGGGAATATAAACAAAATCAAATATACACACACGCATTATCCTTTCTATTATAGACACAAGGCCTGAAATTTTTGTGGGAGGGGGCCAGTCGATTAAATCGCCCCCAATATGCAACTGGTACTTAATTTATCAACCACGAAAGGATGAAAGGCAAAGTCGACCTCGGCGGAATTTGAACAGAGGCAAAGTGTAAAGACAGACGAAATACTGCTAAGCATTTCGACCAGCATGCTAACGATTCTGCCAGCTCATATATATATATATATATTATATATATATATATATATATATATATATATATATATATATATATATATATATATATATATATGCATATATACATATATATATATATATATACATATATATAATATATATATATATATATATATATATAATATATATGTGTGTGTGTGTGTGTGTGTGTGTGGAGGCGCAATGGCCCACTGATTAGGGCAGCGAACTCGCGGTTGTAGGATCGCGGTTTCGATTCCCAGACCGAGCGTTGTGAGTGCTTATTGAGCAAAAACACCTAAAAGCTCCACGAGGATCCGGCATGGGGTGGTGGCGATCCCTGCTGTACTCTTTCGCCACAACTTTCTCTAACTCTTTCTTCTGTTGGCCTGCTCACTTAGCCAGCGTGGTGGCGTCATTGGAGGCTAAAAAAACAATGCAAAGCGCATTGTGACCAGCGATGTGTAGCAATATCTGATAGCCTGGTCGGTGACGGTGATATATATATATATATATATATATATATATATATATATACAGAGGATGGACAAAATAATGGAAACCCCTAGCATCATAGCATCATAATTTTGATACATCTATAAAACCACCAAAAGCTTGTTTATTTTTGCGTTTTTTTATTTATTATTAGTGTTGCTTAATATGTTTTTTTTAAATGGCTGTTTCTTTTCAGATATCATCAGAAAAAGGTGATTAAAATTCATTAAAATGACAAATCTATTGGATTTTCAAAGAAGTCAAATTGTTGGTGCTTGTATGGCAGGCGCTAGCGTAACGAAAACAGCCGAAATGTTTGGTGTATCAAGAAGTACTGTCTCGAATGTAATGACAGCCTTTGAGAAAGAGGGAAAAACCTCCTCGTCGAAACAAAACTCCGGAAGAAAACCAAAACATTCAGAGAGGGACTGTTGGACTCTTGCGCGAATATTTAGAAAGGATCACAAAAGTACAGCTCCCAAAATTACTGCAGAGCTTAATTGCCACCACGAGAACCCAGTTTCCACAAAAACTGTTCGCCGGGAGCTGCACAAAGCCGGATTTCACGGGAGGGTTGCAATCAGAAAACCACTATTTTCAAAAACAAACGTTTCAAAGTGTTTAAAGGGGAGTAAAAACCTACAGAATTGGTCCCTAGAGCAGTGGAAGAATGTTCCTTTCTCGGACGAGTTGCCCTTTATCTTATTTCCGATCACCGGCCGAGTATACGTGTGGAGACAGCCAAAAGAAGCATTTGAACCAGACTGCCCTCTTCCAACTGTTAAACATGGCGGTGGATCTGTGATGATCTGGTAGGGCTATATATTGGAAACCCGCCGACCCAATGGTTCCCCTTAATGACAGAAATAATAGTCAAGACTATTTAAGCATTTTATCTGATCAAATTCATCCTATGGTTGCGGAACTGTTTCCGGAAGGAAACGCAATCTTTCAGGATGATAATACACCAATTCACACAGCTTAAGTTGTTACTGAATGGTACGAGGAACATTCTAGTGAAGTTGAACATCTTATCTGGTCATCACAGTCCCCAGATCTCAATATTATTGAAAATTTATGATGCATTTTAGAAAAACAAGTGAGGCCTCGATATCCTCCACCATCATCACTACAAGAACTGGCGACTGTTTTAGCTGAAGAATGGGCAACATAAATTTGTTTGAAATTTTAAGATGCTTCCATCATTTTGCCAAATTCTTGTATGGTAGTTTAGGTTTGGTAAAACTGTCTGCCGACGGGAACGTGAAGCTCCGAGTTACAGTTTTTGTGATGTCTTTACAGCTTTATTAATAAAGCATATTGCTCTACCTCCGGTATTCGAGGACTATTTTTTCCACTTTGTTTCACATTTATGTGCTTACTCTGGAATATATATATGTATATATACACGCAGAGAGATAAAAAGATAGATAGATAGATAGATAGATAGATAGATAGATAGATAGATAGATAGATAGATAGATAGATAGATAGATAGAGAGGGGGAGGGGGGACATATGTATACGTATATACACACGACGAGCCTCTGCACAATTTCCGTCAACTGAATTCACTCACAAGACACTGGTCAGCCCAGGACTGTAGTAGAAGGCACTTGATCAAGGTGCAACGTAGTGGGACTGAACTCAGAACCACATAGTTGCAAAGTGAGCTTCCTAACCACATAGTTGCAAAGTGAGCTTCCTAACCACATATCCTTTTTATTATAAACTCAAGGCCTGAAGTTTTGGAGGAGAGGACTAGTCGATGATATCGACCCCAGAATTTCACTGGTACTTAATTTATCGACCCCAAAAGGATGAAAGCAAAGTCGGCCTCAACGGAATTTGAACTCAGAACGTAGCGACGGGCGATATGCCGCTAAGCATTTCGTCCAGCGTGCTAAACTCTGCCAGCTCATCGCCTTTAACCATATATAATTATCGAGGAGGAGTAATTGTGCACACAGGCGTGGCTATGTGGTAAGAAGCTTGCTTTCCAACCACTTGGTTCCGGGTTCAGTCCCTCTACGCATTATCTTGGGCAAGTGTTTTCAACTATAGCCACGGGCCAATCAAAGCCTTGTGAGTGAATTTCGTTGACGGAAACTGAAAGAAGCTCGTCGTATATATACATATGTGTGTGTGTGTGTTTGTGTGTTTGACAACCGGTGTTGGTGTGTTTGCATCCACGTAAATTAGCGGTTCGGCAAAAGAGACCGATAGAGTAAGTTCAAAGCTTAAAATATAACTACTGGCGTCGATTCATTCAACTAAAAATTATTCAAGGCGGTGCTCCAGCATGGGCGCAGTCTAATGACTGAAACAAGTGAAGAATAAAAGATTATATGCAACAAAATACAGGATATTTTCAAATAATATATATTATGACAAAGCATTCTAAAGTAGAGTGGAGTGAATAAAATTCCAAATAGATCGTTCGTATTACATTTCTGGACGGTTAATTTCAATCCTATATCGCTGCAGTTTACTAACTTTGGCCCTACAAATCGAACAAAATAGATTTGCCTGGTTAATACATGCTTTCCACCTCGCTGACGAATGCACCCATGCACGAAACCTGAGACCTCACAGTCCGACTAGAAATGCAAGCTTATACGTATATATAATATATATATATATATAATATATATATATATATATATATATATATATATATATAGAGAGAGATATATATATATATATCAACATTTTATGTAGCTATGCTTTTTACATTTACAGTAAGGTACATATATATTGCATGAGCGTCAGACGTCTATGTAACACGCTCCACGAACTTATTTAAACAACGGAGTATTAAACACTCTGTCTCTGCTACAAATTAGAATATATTGACAGATGCATCGAAATAACATATACATCTGTGTGTGTGTGTGGTGTGTGGTGTGTGTGTGTGTGTGAGTGAGTGAGTGTACATATGTGTGTGTGTATGTACATATACATACATATATATATATATATATACATATATATATATATATATATATCTATATATATATATATATATATATTATATATATATATAATATATATATATATATATATATCAACATTTTATGTAGCTATGCTTTTTACATTTACAGTAAAGGTACATATATATTGCATGAGCGTCAGACGTCTATGTAACACGCTCCACGAACTTATTTAAACAACGAGTATTAAACACTCTGCATCTCTGCTACAAATTAGAATATATTGACAGATGCATCGAAATAACATATACATCTGTGTGTGTGTGTGTGGTGTGTGTGTGTGTGGTGTGTGTGTTGTGTGAGTGAGTGAGTGTACATATGTGTGTGTGTATGTACATATACATACATATATATATATATATATATATATATATATATATATATATAGTATATGTATATGTATATATATATATATATGTAACTTTACTGATATTCATCTATATCTTTGCGTATCTGTAAATTCTGATTGTTTTGTTTCTTTATCGGTCTAATTATTTATTCATACTTTTGTTTGTGTTTTGTTTTTCACTTTTTCTGTTTATCTCATTCTCCCTTTTTATTTATCTATTCTCCCATATCTCTCTTTCTCTCTTCTTTTCTCCCTTTCTCTCACCTCTCCTTGTATGCGTTTATATGAGTGTGTGCACGCGCGCGCGTGAGTACATGCATGTGTGCAAGTGAGTACGTATGTGTGTGTGTGTGGTGTGTGTGTGTGTGTGTGTGTGTGTGTGTGTGTGTGTGGTGTGTGTGTGTTTTGTGAAGATATCGATAAAGAAAGTAAACTGGAAAGAGAAGTATTAGAAGAGGAGGTGTAGAAGAGAGGGGAGATGAAGGAGAGAGAAGAAAGAAAGAGAAGGGGAGGTGTAGAAGAGAGGGGAGATGGGGAGAGAGAGGAAGGAAAGAGGAGCGGAATAAAGAGAAATGGGCGGCGGAGAACCAGATTGATCGCTAAAACTATAGAAAAAATATGCAAATTTTTTTCTATTTTCAATCGACTTCCTTTGTCCAAAGAATTCTGTTTTCCTAGATTTTAAGTTATACGTACCTTTTAATATATTTCTTGAACACTTTTTATATTTAAAATTTGTACAAATATTTTTCCGACAATCTCTATAGTTATAGCTCCATTTTCTTCTTCATCATCGTCTTTTACTTTTATTTGTTTCAGTCATTTCACTGCGGCCATGCTGGAGCACCGCCTTTACTCGAGCAAATCGACCCCGGGACTTATTCTTTGTAAGCCCAGTACTTATTCTATCGGTTTCTTTTTGCCGAACCGCTAAGTGACGTGGACGTAAACACACCAGCATCGGTTGTCAAGCAATGCTAGGGGGACAAACAGACACACAAACACACACACATACATATATATATATATATATATACATACGACAGGCTTCTTTCAGTTTCCGTCTACCAAATCCACTCACAAGGCTTTGGTCGGCCCGAGGCTATAGTAGAAGACATTTGCCCAAGATGCCACGCAGTGGGACTGAACCCGGAACCATGTAGTTCATAAGCAAGCTACTTACCACACAGCCACTCCTGCGTCTGCTTCTTTATTTTCTATATCTTCTTTTTCTTCATTTCTTCGTTTTTGTAAAGTTGTTGAAGAGACGGCAATAATGTCATAGAAGAGAATTCTGAAAATTTTAAAAACAAATGTCTAAACTTGCCAAAAGATCAACTACTAGGATCCATATACACTGGCCGGAAAATTTACCAGTGATGGAAGCTGATCACATGATCAATGAACTGCATCCTATAAATAAACAGTCGTTTTCGAAAAGATACAAATAAATGTAGTTTCTCATTGACAATAATATATAAGGAAATTAACAGCGTTGGCCATTTTCTTAGAAGAACCAATAAAATGTATAGTTTTTGTTGAAAGATGTTTTTTGATTTCTCAAGAAAAAAATATCATTTTGGGAAAAATCTGGAATTAATGACTGGATGTACACTCGTGAATACTTGCAAAAGCATGAAAACACTGTATATCATGTGGAATGTCTTGAGAAGTGGTTTGAGATATCACTGCGATTTCAGGCTAATAAAACTATTGATAAGGAGATGCAGTCACGTGTGGAAAACGAGCGAGTGCATTAATGTAAAGTTTGGGAACGTTTAATGGGTGTTGCTCTGTATTTAGCCGAACACAATTCGGCTTTCATAGGAAGTTCAGACACATTATTTATACCACACAATGAGAATGTTTTAGGTCTTGTTGAGCTACTTGTAATGTTTGGTCTGGCAATGAACGAACATTTATGTCGGGTTGTATCTAAAGAAACTCACATTTACAATTGTAGGAGGAAAAATGTTCAGAATAAAATGATCAATGTGTTTGGGAAGCGCTGTTCAGGAAACATATTAAAGCGAATTATAGAAGCCAAACACTTCAGCTGCTACACCACTTACACATCATGTGGAGCAGCTTTAAGTTACAATATACCTTTAGATCTAGAAAACATTTCTATAAAGGAACTTTATGTTAGCTATAAACCAGTTATAGATACTCCAGGCAAAAGATCCTAAGAAAGTATATTTGATTTTCTGAGAGGCAGCGCGTTAGACTTATATAGCTGCAGAGAAATGAATTATGTTAATAGTTCGAATATGAATGGAGAGAATGAAGGAGTTCACTCAATCTTTATGAAGGAAAATCTTCTGGCGTTTTATATGCGATGTGGATGTTGAACACAGTGATAAGCGATTGTGCAACAAGTTGTCGGATATCCATTTTGTATTTTTGTTACTGCCCAGCGCTTATATGCTTTGTTTTCTGCCTCTTCTTGGCTGAGACATCTACTGAAAAAATTGTTAAATGCCATACTACAAAATCTTTATGCGAAACTAGATAGGAATATAGATTAGAATGGGGAAACTATTAAATATGAAATTATAGGAATCAAAGAAGCTTTTATGAACTTGCAGAAATGCCTACTTCTAATCCTGCAATGCGACATGGAGCAAGATTCTTTTGAAGTTGGGCTGGAACTATAATTAATCTTTAAATTGTACCTGTTGAAAAGCTATCTGTATCAGTGATTAGCAAGAAAGTGTTTGTCTATCAACGTTAAAATTTTGTTTATTTTTTGCGACGTCTGTAGAATAAAGAGGTGAACCAGGAACCAGGTGACGTTCCAGCACCTTATTCGTCTAAGTGATCCTATGCCGGGAGTGTAACGTATGACTAATTTTGTCCTTAAAGCTGCTAACTTACAGAGCATCATTATAAAAGGAATCTACTTTGTCAAAAATGTTCTTACTGGAGATGAGACTGAAGATTTTTTTTGCCAATATTTCGTTTTTTAACTAAATTAAGCAAAATGCTTAACGGCATTCCCCCACCCCCATCTTGACGTTCTGGGTGCAAATAATACTGAAGTCAACTTCGCCTTTCATTCTTTCGGGGTCGATAAAATAAGTACCAGCTGAGCACTGGTACACTCCCCTAAAATTGCTGGCCTTGTGCCAAAGTTTGAAATCAATCTTTTTAACAAAGTTATTAAAAACTGCATTGATGCGAGTCATCTGATCGCTTGGTTTCCTGTAAGAATCATAAGTAACGCTAAGCAAGTCTATTGACATACCTAAGAAACTGACTACTGTTGATATCTGTAATGATCTTTAAGCCAAAGGACTTAAGTCTTGGATAATGTATTTCCTCACTTGGCTTGGGCAGGATTGTTGGTGTACCTGGAGATGGTTATTATGTCATCTCTGTATATTCCAAAAATCACAGAGCAGAAAGATCTCTGTAGTGTCTCGAGCAGGAATAAGTGAATCAGGTCGCATGCGTCTGTTATCCCTGTCATGCGACCTTTTGCTTGTGTCGAAGAAGCTGTCAGTATCGGATCTCTTGAATTATTCAGAGCTCTCACAAAAGAGCGGGGCTCGTCTAGCATTAAAAAAATTATTTCGATGTCACTATCGCATATGGCGTAAATCTTCCAGCAAAATTAAGTGCTTTAAAAATAAGGTCTTTGACGTTAGAAGTATGGAAGTCTACAATATTGAATTGAGTGAACTTGGCGTTCCACTTTTCAGAAATATTCTTAAACCAATCTTTGACATCTAAACTATTTGACCACTGAGATATGTTGGCAGCTTTTCCAATGCTAGTATTAATTTTCCTCAAAATATCCGTACTGTCTTACTGTGGCTTATCCGGCAAACTAGGAATACAGTATATGAATCTTCCCTATCGCATATGGTGGTAAATCTGCCTGCACAGTTAAATGCTCTAGCTAGAAGATCTTTGGCGTTAGAAGCATAGAAGTCTACAATATCGAACTAAGTAAACCTGGCGTTCCGCTTTTCAGCACTCTATGCATCTACAAATATATATATATATATATATATATATCCCACCATCTTAAAATAGAAAGGACATACAACATTATGAAGTCTTTGATACCTGTACAATTTCCGCATCATCCATCTGCTTCTACCCTTTTTGACTAAATAATAAAGAAAAGAAAACACACAGACGTCTAAAGGCAACTTAATTATTAGCTCAATAATTTTTCGTGAAAGGGGAAAGAAACATGCGAAAATTATTTGGGCCTAATTTTTCTCCCATTAAATTATCGTTATAAGTAAGTGACTCGAAACGTTTAGTTTTTATTATTTATTGTTATTTTATTTAGTTCTATATCTATAAACAGCATGCTTTTGTATTTTGTACGTCATCAGTATAGAGTGTTAGAATATTGTCTAGTCGATTAATTATTTAAACTATAATCAAGAAGTGTATTCGAGTTACTGTTTTCATTCCATATAAGAAAGAAAGAAAGAAAGAAAGAAAGAAAGAAAGAAAGAAAGAAAGAAAGAAAGAAAGAAAGAAAAGACAAACTAACGCAAAGAAAAACAGTGAAGTAGCCGTGCATAGTTTGTAAGACATAGTTAGAAACAATTTTGAGTATACATAGTTTATTATGTTTTTCTAACAAGGCGAAACCTGTCATGTCAAATTCTAATTCACATTATGGAAAATTTTTTCTGTAGTCTTTTTTTCCTTTCTTCGGTATCAGTCAAATTTTGTGTTTGTACGTCCCCAAAAGACAAGGGAAGCATATAGAAGTGGTATTCTCATACTATTTTCAGGGCCAAAGACTGTGAATACATTATGCCACAATTTATTGCTGTGCGAACGAAGGCCTTTCACTTATCTGTGATACATGTTTATTACCTCTCAGCATTTAATTATTCGTTCATTCATCTTTCACGTAAGAGAACACATGAGAATTATTTTCACCTGGATTGGCCGGGCTGTCTGGTGCCGAGTTGGCTTCGCTGGTCACAGCGTTTACTCCATTCCCCTCGTGCTCTTGCCATTCTCCTCAGCATCGCTTCAAACATTCTTCTTAAATCGCCTTCCCACCTGACTGGAGGTCTTTCCTGTGCTCCCTTCCGCTTGTGCGGGTACCACTCGACAACTGCACGAGTCCACCAATCGTCTGTGAACTTTGCGACACGACCGGCCCATCGTAGCTTTCCGAGGTGGTATTCTGCGAAAGTGTCCTTCACTCCAGTTCTATTCCTGATCTCCGCGTTCCGGATGTGATCTCTTAGCGAGATTCCCAGCATCAACGTTTCCATAGCTTCTTTCGCCGTAAGCAGATGTTGCTCTTCTATCTTCGTCAAGGTCCAAGTCTCACATGCGTATAGCATTGCAGGGAAGACTGTGCCGTTGAAGAGACTGGGGCGAGTTCCTTTATCTAGGTTCGCCTTCAACACATCTTCCACCGAGTTGAACGCTCCTACGATAGAGAGCGATGGAGAGCGATGAAGGAAAATTAGTTAAAATTTTTGTATGAGTAACAATTATAATTATAGGCTAGTTCAGGCAGAGCTGGCCTGGGTTAAACAACAGCAATGATAATAACAAAAACCTGAAGAACTTGGTCCATCCATCTTCTCTGCCACTGTTCCTGGAAAAGTCGTAGGTTCCTATCGGAAGCAACCGTCATTAGATTTTCCGGGTGGATTCTTAAGCGTGTCCAACTGAGATTATGGATATTATCCTACCGTCTCGTTCTTAATCTACCCCTAGGTGTCTTGTCGATTGGCTCAGCTTGAAGAACCCGCCCCGTGATCCCTTCCTGCGATATTCTAATCACTTGTACGTAGTATCAGAGCTGTAACCTCTCAATGTGATGAAGTACCGGCTCTACCTGAAGAAATACCCTGACAAGGCTCCCTATCGAGTAACGCTACTCCAAAGATCTTTTCGGAGGACCCCCTTTCGGCCGCTCGTATTCTTTCGGTTTTTATCCAACATTCATGGTCATATGTGAGGATATGCACGAAAAACCGAATTGAAGACAGCGAATTTGACGGTTTGCCAAACTCTCCTCTTCTGAGGGTCGAGCTTGGTCTTGTCCAAATACAGGACAAAAGCAATGTATTTCAAACAATCATTTTATCGGCCTTGGTTGGGAATGAAACATGAAGTCGGTGCTCGTAAGGTTTCAACTCACAGCACTAAGGTAAAGCTGTTCATGCCCTGATATAAAAACAACAGGTTTACATTTTTAAATTTCATTTTATAATAATATTGATTTCCAGTTTTCGCCCAAGACCAGCAAATGCGTCAACCCCAGTGCTCAACTCGTATTTATTTTATCGCCCCTGAAAGGATGACAGGCAAAGTCGACCACGGTGACAGTTGAACTCAGAACGTTAGGACGGACGAAATACCGATTTCTTTACTACCTACAAGGGGCTAAACACAGAGAGGATAAACAAGGACAGACAAAGGGATTAAGTCGATTACATTTACCCCAGTGCGTAACTGGTACTTAATTTATCGACCCCGAAAGGATGAAAGGCAAAGTCGACCTCGACGGAATTTGAACTAAGAACGTAATAGCAGACGAAATACCGCTAAGCAATTTTCCCGGCGCTCTAACAATTCTGTCAGATTTTGGCTTTATATAATAATAATAATAATAATAATAATAATAATAATGATAACAGTTACAAATTTTGCTACAATGGCAGCCATTTTGGGGAAGAGGATGAGTCGATTACATTGACGCCAGTGTTCAACTGGTACTTATTTTATCGACCCTGAGAGGATAAAAGGCAATGTCGACCTCGGCGCAATTTGAATTCAGAACGGAGCAACGGACGAAATACCGATAAGCATTTCGTCCAGCATGCTAACGATTCTGCCAGCTCGTCGCCTTATATAATAATAATAATAATAATAATAATAATAATAATAATAATAATAATGATGATGATGATGATGATGATGATGATGATGATAATGTGTGTACGTCTGTGTGTGCGCACGTTTGTGTGTGCGCGCGTGTGCATGTGCGTGTGCGTGTACGTGCGTGCGTGTGTGTGTATGTGTGTGTGTGTGTGTGTGGTGTGTGTGTGTGTGTGTGTGCGTGCGTGTGTGTGTGTGTGTGTGTGTGTGTGTGTTTCCGTTAATGGTCTGAAATTTCAGATTTCAAATTTTCATAAATGGAAAATTGAGTGTCAGAGAATATGAGCATGGCAAGGAAGAAAATTGGTCGAAAAAAATATTTTGTAGACGTAAATCAAATTTTGAAACCAAATTGAAATTCATTAAACGAAAGAAAAAGAACTGATAGCTAAATTTAAATCGTTAAAGTCATTTCAGATTCCGCATCGTGTGTACTATCATCTTTTTTTTTAATGATTTCTTTGTTGTTGATGCTTTGTTTTAGACGAGCTATTTCCAAGGTCGACGGGCTGACAAAATCGTTAAGCGCATCGGACAAACTGCTTAGCAACATTTCCTCCGGCTTTACATTTGGGTTTCAAATATCACAAACGATGACCTTACCTATAAGGAGATAAAATAAGTACCAATTTAGCACTGAGACCGAAGTAATCGACTACACCGTTCCTTCAAAATTGCTCATCCTTTGCCAAAAATTAGAACGAATTATTAGTACTAGCGGAACCCGTGAATATTTCACGGAATTAATGATAAACTTCTTGGGTTATTTCTGAAAACTTTATCTAAGAAACCTGAAAGGGTAACCTGTGCTGTGTCTGTATCACTCATCTACTAATCATTAAAAAATGAAGGCAATTGGAATACGATGATTTCTTAATGTACTTTATATATACATTTTATATACTTTATGTACAATTTTATAGACTTAATACACAACACTCTCCCGCTTTCTCTCTCCCTCTTCGCCTTACCCTCTTTTTCTCCCACCTTTTTCTTTCGCTTTTCTCTTCAACTAATTACGTGAAAGCATTACAGACGGGCCAAGTAACGAAGGAAAAAAATTAGTTTAAACATTTTTTTAATTCACTTACCACCATTTTCCTTTCCCCCACCTCTCTCCCCTCCCCCTCCTCACCCCTTCAAGTTATCACGTAGAAGCGTTACGGACGGGCTAAGTAACGGACGAACAAACAAGGTTATTATAAGATGGCTTGCATTATATTTCAGGGCAGCCAGCTGGAAAATCGTTAGATCCTTAAAAAGTGCTTCTTTCGGCCCTTTACTTTCTGAGTAAGGCTGAGCTGGCAGAATCGTTAGCACGAGGATAAAAAGGCCTAGCAGTATTTCGCCCATCGTTTTATTCTCAGTTAAAATTCTGCCGAGGACGATTTAGCCTTTCATACTTTCGCTAAAATAATTATGGCACTGGTACTCAGTCGGTTACAATGACGAGGGTTCCAGTTCATCCGATCAACGGAACTGCCTCCTCGTGAAATTAATGCGCAAGTGGCTGAGCACTCCGCAGACAAGAGATGGGATATTCAACGTGACAAGGAATGTGAATAGGCTGGTTCTTTGAAATACAGACACTATTCATTTTTGCCAGCTGAGTGAACTGGAGAAACGGGAAATAAAGTTTCTTGCTCAAAGACACAACGCGCAGCCGGGAATTGAAATCGAAACCTTACGATCCCCTAATCACTAAGCCAATAATTATCATTTGAGCACTGGGGTTTGATGTAGTCGATTTAACTATCCTGGATATGAGTATATAAAATTGCACCCTTGTATCAAGCTATATCGAACCAGATCTCAAGCTCAAATTCATGGCCTCCACATCGAACCGTGGTTGGTGGAGAGACTATGCTGTGGCCTTCGCCCTGTAGGCGACTGAACGTGAGGAATCCAATCCAACCCAATGTTTTTAGTACAAAAACCGCCAACGCCAACTTTTCCTTTCACCTTTCCAGGTCGAAACAGTAAAGTACCAGTCAAGATGAAGTATAGTCGATGACACCGGCTAGCTCCTATCCCTGAAAATTCCTGGCTATGTTCCTAAATTTGAAGCCATGTTTTTCATTATATTTCGTTCCTAGTTCTATTTTAATTGAGGTTTTAAATTTCTTTTTTTTTTTTGTGTGTGTATTTTCTATTAATTATTTTTATTTTTTATCTTTCTTATTTCACTTCTTCTGTATATTGCGCAGGGAATGTTAGCAACTTGTGTGTTCTTCAAACGAAATTTCCAACAAATCTTTCGCGAAATTGCGAGATTTCTCATCAGAAAATCGTACAGTGTGAATGTGTTTTGCTGATGTGCAATGGTGTGCACTGATGCAGAAAATGTCAAGAGGAAGTGCACTCGTTAATTGAGAAGAACTTTCTGTGCAGCCTGCGGTAGTACGTGTGTACATCATGGAGACAGTGTGATCGGGGTGAGAGGTGGGTCGGAAACTGAGGAGCAACGAGCTGATGGAGAGAAGGAAAGTGAGATGGAAAGAAACGTGAAGGTGAAGTGTGAGGAGAAAAAGTTTATATGTATGTATGTGTGTGAGTATGTAAGTATGTTTGCATAAACACGTATATGCACACACACATACACACACACATACACAAACATACACACAAACAAACACACGTAAATGCATACATAGAGAGAGGACGAAAGGGGGAAATGTACGAGTGTATGAGAAAACATATATTACACGCATTCATTCATGTGTGTGTATATGCGTATTTGTGTCCGTTGTGCGCGTAAAGAGTGCGTGAGTGAATGTGTGCGCCTCTAAAGAGTGAGTGCGCGTGCGTGTGATAAAAAGAAAGAAAGAAAGAAAAGAAGGAAGAACGAAAGAGAGTAAGTGAACGTATGGGTGTGAGAATTAAAGAGAGACGAAGATGTAAAAGCAAAAGAATGCGACTTGAATTTGTGTTGTACATATGATTTCATTCGGAGAGTTACCTTCTTATCCAAGGGAAGTAATTTCTCTTCGCCCACGTAACTAACATGTCTTGTCGATAGGCAAGGCACTTAGATCTTAAAATCCCGCCGGACGAAACTGTAGATACTACAGCGTGATGTAGTTCGATGTAGATGACCAATTAATAAAAACCTTTAGCGTTTCGGTTAGATTGTTTTCAGCAATCACTCTATGCTCTAGCTCTTTTTGTTTTGGGTTCAAATCCGACCGAGATTCAATTTTACATCGTTTTTTTTTTTTTGTTTGTTTCAGAGTCGATAAATATAGTGCCCATTCTTGGGGCACATTTTTCTTTCCTTCTTCATTTGTTATTTCCTATTCTTCCTTTCTTTTTCTTCTCAGCGATCGGACCTCGAGATGTATGGCTCCACTAGGTCTAAAATTCCCTAAGACACGCTCTGTATTACAAGGGTAATATTACTCAATTGAGAGTGGGGATCCCATGGCATGACATAGTTCATAATTGATGGGTGTCCAGTTGGATTGAAGCAAAGAGTTGAGATTCTGTTGCATGAAAAGTTTACAGACGATAGGCTGCCTTCCTATCCAAAAGCGCAGAGATTTGCATTTCACTTCTTAAATGATTCGAAACACGAGAAAGAACAATGTTGATAAACTGCTCTTTTACTCTTTTACTCTTTTACTTGTTTCAGTCATTTGACTGTGGCCATGCTGGAGCACCGCCTTTAGTCGAGCAAATCGACCCCAGGACTTATTCTTTGTAAGCCTAGTACTTATTCTATCGGTCTTTTTTGCC
Source organism: Octopus sinensis (assembly GCF_006345805.1). NCBI lineage: Eukaryota > Metazoa > Mollusca > Cephalopoda > Octopoda > Octopodidae > Octopus > Octopus sinensis. The sequence continues at coordinate 23,007 of NW_021832205.1, forward strand.
GAACCGCTAAGTTACGGGGAAGTAAACACACCAGCATCGCTTGTCAAGCGATGTTGGGAGGACAAGCACAGACGCACAAACATATACACACAAATACATACATACATACATACATATATATATTATATATATATATATATATATATATATATATATATATTATATATATATATATATATATATATATATATATATATATATATATATATATACGACAGGCTTCTTTCAGTTTCCATCTACCAATCCACTCACAAGGCTTTGGTCAGCCCGAGGCTATAGTAGAATACACTTGCCCGAGGTGCCACGCAGTGAGACTGAACCCAGAACCATCTGGTTGGTTAGCAAGCTACTTTATTTCATAACATTTGCCATAAAGAGGGAGCCCTTGAAAAAAATCATGAAGTTAATGGTCTCAAATTCCGCATGCCAGAGTCGCATCATTTTGTTAAGAGAGAGTTGATGGGGTTTTTTTTCCACAGTCATTTTACATCAAGGGGAAATATAGAAGAGGCAGTTAACAGCTTCAGATTATTGTTGTTGTTGTTGTTGTTGATTATAACGATGAAGTTGGTGGTAATGGTGTTCATGAGATATTTACAGATTTTATCAAGTTTACAAGTGTACAAGTAAGCTCTCCTATATATATATATATATATATATATATATATATATATGTATGTATGTATGTATGTATGTATGTATATGTATATATATGTACGTATATATGTATATGCATGTATGTACGTAGGTATGCATGTATGCATGTATGTAGGTATATATAGGTAATTATTCAGTTTTATGTCAAGATTTCCAGTCAGTAGAGAATGACCCGGTTTCTAACCTAGATCCAAGGTTCCTTCATTGGAATTTCAATAGCAGCAACAGGTTATGTTTGTATTATGTATGCATGTATTATGTATGTATGTATACGCACAGATTTGTATGTTTTGTTTTATGCATGTCTCCTCATGCATATACTTGCATATCTAGACATGCTCCTATATATTTCAATTATAAACTTCTGGAAGGGTTTACAGATTTTTACAGTTCCTATCATGGATTGGATCTGTAGTCTTCAAATTAGCTTTTTCCTTTCTGATTTTGAGAAGCCTAATTTCTCAAGATTGGTATTTAGGGAATGTGTTACTTGTATGTATATATATGTGTGTGTGTGTGTGTGTGTGTGTGTGTGTGTGTGTGTGTGTGTGTGTGTGTGTGTGTGTGTGTGTGTGTGTGTGTGTGTGTGTGTGTGTGTGTGTGAACAATAACAGGGAGAATGGAATGTGAAACACGCTTATTGCATATTTCTATAACTGTTTCGGTCGAAGGTTATTGTTGGAATGCTATAATATGACCATCGATTTCGGTGAAGGGAAAAAACCGTTTACATCGACCCAATTGCATATCTGCTATTTTTGTTATCAACTCCGAAAGGTCGAAGGCAAAGTCAACCACAGCGGAATTTGAACTCAAAACGTAAAGACGAACGAAACGCCCTGATACATTTTGCCCAGCGTGCTAACGATACATCGAATCAGTCTTATTCCAGCAAAACAAAAAAATATCTTTAGGAATATGTAAGAATCGATTTGCTCATATAACATCAGTGAAGCGATCCATTTTCGTTGAATAATAGTATCTGATAGCCGATACGTGGACGAGCTTTATAAGGTAAACTCCAAGGTTAAAACACAAATGAAATTAATGCATGTTTATATACATATTTACATGTATATGAATATATGTATTTACACACATATACATATGTGTGTATACATGCGCATCTGCGTGTGCATGTGCGTATGCCCATCATAATGTACGTGTGTCTGCGTGTTTGAGTGTGTGAATGTGTATTAATAAATGTATGTATATTTTGGGAATATTTTTATTGTATTTTTGATATAGAAGCATAGAATCTGCGTAAATTTATGCAAATACTTATTTGAAGATATTTTTGAAAATGAGCGTATGTATTTGAGCGTGTGAGAGGGTATATGTATGTGTGTATATATATGTGTGTATAAATATGTATGTATATGTATATATATATGATATATATGTGTGTGTTTGTGTATTATGTATGTATGTTATATATATATACATATATATACATATGTATAGATATATACATATATATATTTATATATATTTATATGCATACATTTATATATTATATATACGTGTGTGTACATACATATATATATAATTATATTATATAGATGGTTATATACATATTCATATGTGTGTGTAGGTGAGTGTATGTGTGTGTATAAGTGAATTTTCTTTCAAAAATCATTTTAATTTCTCGATATCCATATTAGCATCAAAATATGGTTCCTTTGTTTACCTCATCCATCAATTGAATGAACATATATGTATGTGCATATATATGTATATATATATATATATATATATATATATATATATAATATATATATATATATATATATGCGTATATATATGTATGTATGTATGTATGTATATATGGGTATATATATATAATATATATATATATATGTGTGTATGTGTGCGTATATATCTATATATATAAGTTTATATATATATATATATATATATATATATATATATATATATATATACTCACATGTATGTGTGTGTATGTGTCTGGTCTGTAAATGAGTGTCGAATCTCTAATCAGTTATAACAATCTCCTATTATTAATACAAGGTTAACATGCCTCTAGCGAAAGTATTCCTAACGGATATTCAATTTTTTTTAGCTTTTCTTTAGCTTTTTTTTTGTTTTACCAATTTTGGAGATTTTAATTTACATTTGTTTTTTTTATTTTCATGTAAATTTTTTTAATTATTTTTAATCATTTAATTCTGTTATTGATTTGCAATTATAATTTTGTCATAGAAATTAATAATGGACAATTTGATAAAATAGCATTAGTAGATATCTGTGTGTGTATGTGTGTGTGTGAGCATGTGTATATATGTGTGTGTGTGTATGTGTCTGTGGCTGTGTGTGTGTATGCGTGTGTGTGTATGTGTATTAATCAATGAGAGGCAACAGATATTTTTTTTGCCACATCGATCAAATGTTTAGAATGTATTTTGTGTGAAACACCTTGTATTATGAGACAAGCTCTTTAAACATGTGAATTATATGCGTGTGTGTGTATGTGTGTGTGTGTGTTGTGTGTGTGTGTGTGTGTGTGTGTGTGTGTGTGTGTGTGTGTGTACATATACAAATACATGCATATAAATATATTTAATGCATAGTTAAATATACACTTATACACACGTTCGCATACACACGCATACACACAAGCACACACACACACACACCACACACACAGACATATATAAATGTATATAAATGCACTAGCCTCTACGTACGCGTGCACTTGTCTACGTATGCATATAAGGATAGATAGATAGATAGATAGATAGATAGATAGATAGATAGATAGATAGATAGATAGATAGATAGATAGATAGATAGACAGACAGACAGACAGACAGACATATAGATAGATAGATAGATAGATAGATAGATAGATAGATAGATAGATAGATAGATAGATAGATAGATAGATAGATAGATACTTTAGTAAATAGGCATTATTGAATTCAAATTTAACTAAGTGGAGTTACTTAGTTTTGTCTTCATAGAACCTGGACAGCTTTATGACTCGCCTACCCAGAGATAATTCTCAATATGAAAAGGATATGCCAGCCATTTCACTGATATCAATAGCTCGCCCCCATCTTCAGGTCAGATGGAAAATTCGAAAGATTTTTTTTTTTTTGTAAAGGCGTAGGAGTAGCTGTGTGGCAAGTAGCTTGTTTACGAATTACATAGTTCCGGGTTCAGTTCGACTGCGTGGCACCTTGAGCAAGTGTCTTCTACGATAGCCTCGGGTCGACCAAAGCCTTGTGAGTGGATTTAGTAGACGGAAACTGAAAGAAGCCCTCGTATATATGTATATATATATATATATATTTGTGTATGCGTGTGTATATGTTTGTGTGTCTGTGTTTGTCTCCCAACATCGCTTTACAACCGATGCTGGTATGCTTACGTCCCCGTAACTTAGCGGTTCGGCAAAAGCGTCCGATAGAATAAGTACTAGGCTTCCGAAGAATAAGTCCTGGGGTCGATTTGGTCGACTAAAGGCGGTGCTCCAGCATGGCCACAGTCAAATGACTGAAACAAGTAAAAGAGTAAAAGCGTAGAGGCTAAAGTATTTCTTGCCTAATGGAATAGTTTCTATTCCTTTTTCACTGATGTTAATTAAGGACATTGTATTGTTTAAATCATTAATGAGGCGTAATCAGGTTTTAGAGATAAAGTAGTCTTTTATATGAAATTCAGTAAGCAGAATACTTGCTGACAGGTCCGAGTTAAGACCCATAGAGGCTCTAAGCATTTAAAAGGTTTTAGTGTCCCCATATATATGTATATGTGTTTAAATACATATATTCATATACATGTAAAATAATGTCTATTTTTGTATACTACTAC
>NW_021832206.1:0-38168 GCF_006345805.1 Octopus sinensis
ATTGTAAAATAGTGATGTAAAACTTTAGTATCGAGAAATCGCAAGGAAAATATTTAACAAAAAATCTTACAAAAACAGTAAAATTCGGTAAAGGAACTATCATGAACTATCATGCCATAATCAATATTGGATTTATTAATTTGGTTTTTATAAAAGAGAAGATTGGTGGAGCTTTGCATGTTAACATATTAACGAATAATATGATCTCATTTCTGAACAAAATCAAACATAAAGATCCTAGTTTCTAACAAGACAATGATCTGAAACATACTTCGGCAATAGCAAAGAACTTTTTTTCAAGTAAATAATATCAAATTACTACTTGGCCAACACAAAGCCCAGATTTAAACCCTATAGATAATGTTTGGGCCTTTATTAAAGAAAAAATCAAAAGAAGAGAATTTTTGAAAAAAGAACATTTATTTGCAAAAATGCATCCATTTGGAATTAACTCAAAATAGAATACCGCAAAAAGTCTTATTAATAGCATGCCAGGCCGAACACTAGATGTAATTAGAGCTAATGGAGGATATAATGGATATTAAATAAATTTGTTCATTTTTTGGGTTCTGAATTATCAATGAATGGAAAACCGTATAAATATAATATTTTTTTAGACAAACTAAAAGTTATTTTTTAAATATTGTTTCATAGTAAATTCATGAGAAAATGCCTTTTCAATTTTATTTTTGTTCACTGTATATATTTACTATTTTTTGGGATAATTTAGCTTAAGTAAATAAATTATTTTCGACTAAAAAATATTTTTCCAATGATAGAATAACACAGTATTGCGATATTTTATTATAATTACTTCTAAACGTTTATTCGTTAATTGTGTTTGAAATTATTTTGAAATTCGTTAAAAAAACTTAACTGGTTGATCTATTGTATTTCGAAAACAATATTACAAAATAACAGCGCATTATTCAAATAATTATTTAAAGTTAAGAAGTTGGTTTAGGAGTTTCTGCAGTTTTGCGAATCATAAATCCACCAGATGAAATAATAGCTTTCTGAGTTAATTCTTTTAATTCGTCGTCATTTCCAATTGCAACGACAATGTGACGTGGTTTAATTCTTCTTTTTCCACATTTTACTGCTGTATTTCCAGCAAGTTCAAGCATTTCAGCCACAGCATATTCCAATACTGCGCACATATATACTGCGGCAGGAATTCCTACTCGCATTCGGGTTTCATGACGGAGACACCGGTGAATGCGTCCAACTGGAAACTGTAACCCGGCCCGAACGGATTTGCTTTTAGCCTTTGACCGTACTTTTCCTCCTTTTCCTCTTGAAGACATTATACTCTGGAATGGAATGGAAAGTTTTATTGTAAGCAAATCAGAGACTTAGTGAAAAGGTTGGACGAGGTTAAACGAGACGACTGCAAGGACAGTCGAGCTCTACCGAGATTCGTCCTAAGAGAGTATACGAGCCGGCCTTTGATTAGAGTCACTCTCTGATTGAGTTTCGGACACGATCCACAAAAGATCGGACACCTGAGACCTCCGACGAAAGATTCGGATGGAATCGAGGATGACATTCTTGATTAGTGAAAATTTCCCCTCTGCCCAGCTGGGTAGCGGCGCGCGTAGATCCATCTGTACGCTAGCTTTAACGCATAGCGTCGGATCTTCTCATACTTTTTTAAAATTTTTTCGAATTGGTTTGAATAGTGCCACGCCTCCATCCCATACAAGAGACTTGGAGAATCGTCGCGCGAAAGACAAACAGAAAAGTGTCAGGGGCCAATGCATACCCCTCAGGAAGCGAAGGGCCGCAACGGCCTTTTTCCCCATACCCAGACGACGCAAGTCGTTGAGGTTGGTGCGCAGAGCATGCAGGCCCCTGTCGCCGAGGCTGTGAAACCGAGGCCCGTCAGCCCAATAAGGAACGGTACTCAGCAGGCCAAAACGCAGGCGAAGGTAGACTCTCACAACAAGGATGCTCTGTTGGAATTTTATCCAAGCTGTGTCGACGCACTGCTGAACTGGGAGTCAATCCAAGAAGCTAGAAGAGCTCCTATCAGAGAGGAGCTCGCCAGCAAAATGACCACGCCACTAAAAATCATCGCTGTGAATGCCCGATCTGTCAAGAGACGGCACCTCGACTTCGTTGAGATGGTAAACAGCGGCCATCCTGACTTAATCGTCGTCAACGAGTCTAAGCTGAAAGAGGTCAATGCTTCGAATTGCCAGGATACTGCTCCCTTGACCTGAAATGGAGAAATAACTCTACGCCTGGGACTGGGACGACTATCTACTACCTGCAAAATCTCAAGACACGTAACCTCAAGACTATCGAACGGAACCTATGCGAATTTATCTCGCTAGAGATTAAAACCCAGCGCTTTTGGTTAAAAGTTGGCGGAATATATTGCAAAAAACCTTGCTCCATGCATCGGTCTTATCGAAGACTTCTTTGTCAGCTCAAATCATTGCCTCCTCATCGGTGATCTAAACTCCAAACACACGCATTGGTTGTCGCGTGACCAATCGGGACGGCCGGTTACTTGAAAGAGCGGCAGGTAGGACTAGACGTCTGTGTCCGCACCTCGAAAGCCCGGAACCACCGCTCCCCATTCGGCTGGACAACCTTTGCGTAGCACTGAGCTCTCAATCAGTCGCGAATCTTATGGGAGAACCAATAGTACTCGACGATATTGGGAGCGACACCTGCCAATGCAGGTCTGTGTTCACGTCTCGGTAGACACCCAAATCCGTTGCCCCCACGATACACCCTTTCGAACATCAACTGGGCGCACTACCGTTATGCTCTGAACTTGTTCTTTCGCAACAACGTACGCCCAGGCAGCTATCAATCTACCTCGGACATCGACAACTCGGGCGCCGAATTGACGGACTTCATGCGACTCTACTTGGAAGCCCACGCTAGGAGGGTGCGCCCAACTAGCAAGGGCATTACACATCAAAACCCCAAACTTCTCCAACTTCTGGGCGAAAAGAAACGCCTGCGAAACAAGCTCAAACGCTGTGCCGACCCAACGGACCAAGGTACCCTAAGGTCGGAAATCTTTCTTGTGAGTTCAATTTTGTGGTTGAGCATCCACCTGAGCGGACACACACCCAGTACCTAAAACATTAGGGGGGTTGGACGGCCGGCACACGTTTGGGTTTCCCCACCGTGTGCCAACCGTCCTCGGGTGAAACCTTATTTCCTGCCGAGGAAGAAGAGTCTCCAGTGAGTGCTGAACCCACGTGGGAGGGTCCAGGCTTCTTCTTCCTTTCCTCGTAAATTTTTCCAGAAATTCTTCGAACACCCCCTCTTCGACATAGTCTTCTTATTGCTGGCTTAGTAATTCCTTGTATATTGTCAATTAATATCTTTCGAAATCGTTTTGCACCACTCTTTCCTCCTTTGCCACCTTTACCACGTCCAGACATTAGGAAAAATTAGCTCTAATTACATCTAGTATTTGGCCTGGCATGCTATTAATAAGACTTTTAGCGTATTCTATTTTGAGTTAATTCCAAATGGATGATATTTTTGCAAATAAATGTTCCTTTTTCAAAAATTCTCTTCCTTTGATTTTTTCTTTAATAAAGGCCCAAACATTCTCTATAGGGTTTAAATCTGGGCTTTGTGTTGGCCATAGTAGTAATTCGATATTATTTACTTGAAAAAAGCTCTTTGCTATTGCCGAAGTATGTTTCAGATCATTGTCTTGTTGGAAACTAGGATCTTTATGTTCGATTTTGTTCAGAAATGAGATCATATTATTCGTTAATATGTTAACATACAAAGCTCCACCAATCTTCTCTTTTATCAAAACCAAATTAATGAATCCAATATTGATTATGGCATGATAGTTCCCTTACCGAATTTTATTGTTTTGTAAGATTGCTTGTTAATATTTTTTCCTTGCGATTTCTCCATACTAAAGTTCTTACATCACTATTTTACATATTAAATTTACTTTCATCACTTAAAATAACTCGCTCCCGAAATATTTTGAGAGCATATTGCATGTTTGGCATAGCTTTAATCATTGAAGTTTAGGGTTTTTGGTAAGAAGTGGTCTTTTCGTGGGCGGATATGCATTCAGACCAATTTTTTCGTGGTATTTCTTCTTGTTTGAGCTGTTACTGATTTCCCTTTTTTTCTGTAAATGTTTTAGTAAATTAAAAACAGTTGAAATTGACATCCACTTTTCAAGCCTCTTTAATTTAAAATATTTTTGACGATTGAGCAATGAATGGTCAACCAGACCCAACTTTTTTGTCCGTCAAGCACTTATTTGAATAGCTTTTGATAATTTGCAATATCGTGCCAAGCATACTTTTTCGTATATCTTGTATTTCTCTGTATGTTTTTCCAGATTTATACATGCCAATTATTCTGCCTTTTTCTTCAAATGTTCAATGATTGGCTATGTAGAGAGGTTACAAATGATTGAATTTGAACGAATTTTAAAAAATAAAACCTTTTTTTGAGATATATAAGTAATTTAAATTTGTTCAGTATTTTTTTGGTTTTAAATTTTCGATATCATAAAACGGGCATAAATATATATTTATTAAAAAAACTAAAAAAATGTAAATACTTCAATCTATGTTAAAAAAAATAAATTGAGACATATTTGCAATATTGTCCAATTGTAAATTTATAAGAAAGAGCATGTTCAGTTTTTATTTTTGTTCACTATAGCTTGTTCATGGTTATAGGTTTTTGTTTGTTTTCCTGCTATATATTAATTATCCAAGAAATCCGTATTAAACAATTTTTAATTATATATTTTCTAAAATACACAACTAGTATCCTCTTTTTATCTAAACGAGGTGCAACATTACATTTTCTACAAACTTCAACAAAAAATTTAAAAATTGTCTCAGAATTATCCAAACAATAAATCATTTTTATTTAAAATACAAATTATGTTTTTTCACCTCGAATTCTTCTCGATAAATGCATATCGTTTGGCATTATAGTTACTCTTTTTCCGTGAATTGCGCACAAATTACTATCTTCAAAAATTCCAACTAGGTAACTCTCTGCCGCTTCTTGGAGAGCGACAATCGCTGACGATTGAAAACGACTTGCGTCGTCTGGGTATGGGCGTCCGCCACACACGGGGTTATTAGCGGCCGTACTTTCCAGATAGGCGTGACCGGCTTAGCTTTTACCATTACCTGCGGTTGGGTTAGGAGACCGAGGCATTGCTTCTGCGCGGGCGGCCCATTTAGCTGCTGTTGCAGCTTTGGCCGTCGGGCATCCACCATACGAAGCGCGAGTGGCCGGGGCGGTCACAATTGATACAATGCCGACCGCAGGCTCCACTGGACTTTGTTTGCTGCCTGGGCATTCCCTTCGGTCGTGGTCCTTGCCGCAGTATAAGCACCGGGCTTTTTCTTGACAGTTACGGGACAGGTGTCCGAATCTCTGACAATGGAAACATCGGACGACAGGAGGTCTGAACCATTCACAGGTGATAAGGCAGAAACCAGCTGTGATTCCGGCGCGGATCAAAGAAGTAGCTTCAGCTCGTGAGTCAAGCGTCAGCTTAGCAACTGGGATGTCGAGACCATCTCGCGTGAATAGCTCGAGACGAACACCGAACTGAGGGTTTCCTTCAGTGCAGCTCTAGGTCCCGATTGGAGATCCATCGCGGAATCCCCTTTAGGACTAGTGCTGACTTTTGCGGAGTAACTAAGGCAAGTTTATGGCCGCCTTCGCCAAACGGGTTCAATCTTGCAAGCTCAGCCGAGAATGCATCAGCATCTCCGGGGCTCCTGACTCAAGAGTGAAGGAGCCTGAGCGTTGTAATGTAATCCGTGCTTTGGAGGCAGTTGGCGACTTGGATAGGAGGTTAAACCTCTTGATCTTTCCAAGTGCCGGGTTATTAATGCTCAGAGTGAATGTGAGGCCTGAGCTGTTAAGGTCAGACCTCGGGGGTTCGGTGAATTCTTCAACTTTGGAGGGCTCTCCTTGAACCATCTGGACCGTCGGAGCACCTCCACTTCGACATAGATTTCTTATTGCAGACAATTGTTCGGTGGAATCTTCTTCAACTTTGATGGAAACATGTTGAACCGTCTGATCCGTCAGAACACTCCCACTTCGACATAGGTTTCTTATTGTAGACAATTGTTTCCTTGGAACTTTTGTTCTTTTTTGTCCTTCAGTGTTTGCTTTTGCGTTTTCTTTTGAGTTTTTCTTAGGTGCCATTGACAATTTTTTCCTAGACTTTGAGTTTTTCTTCTTCGTCCAAGTTGGAATGGAATGGAAAGTTTTATTGTAAGCAAATCAGAGACTTAGTGTAAAGGTTGGACGAGGTTAAACGAGACGACTGCAAGGACAGTCGAGCTCTACCGAGATTCGTCCTAAGAGAGTATACGAGCCGGCCTTTGATTAGAGTCACTCTCTGATTGAGTTACATGAGCCTGTATGCTTCTGAGCCTGTATGCTTCTGAGCCTGTATGCTTCTGAGCTTTCTGGGCTTCTGAGCCTGTATGCTTCTGAGCTTTCTGGGCTTCTGAGCCTGTATGCTTCTGAGCTTTCTGGGCTTCTGAGCCTGTATGCTTCTGAGCTTTCTGGGCTTCTGAGCCTGTATGCTTCTGAGCTTTCTAGGCTTCTGAGCCTGTATGCTTCTGAGCTTTCTGGGCTTCTGAGCCTGTATGCTTCTGAGCCTGTATGCTTCTGAGCCTGTATGCTTCTGAGCTTTCTGGGCTTCTGAGCCTGTATGCTTCTGAGCTTTCTGGGCTTCTGAGCCTGTATGCTTCTGAGCTTTCTGGGCTTCTGAGCCTGTATGCTTCTGAGCCTGTATGCTTCTGAGCCTGTATGCTTCTGAGCTTTCTGGGCTTCTGAGCCTGTATGCTTCTGAGCCTGTATGCTTCTGAGCTTTTGGTCAAAAATATTTCTGTACCAGTCTCTTGTTCTTTACAATAAAAAATTCTGTTCTGTTATTTGTCATTTTATAATATTTATCTTGACAAAATAGATTTTGAGATAGAATTCAAATATTTTTTTTGAATTTTTTTCCAAGTCCGAAAGTATACCAGCTAGGCTCGGTACACCCTAGGCCTGTGACATAATAATTTATAAAAATAATATAGCAATAATTAAATTCGTGTTCAGTTTAAAAAAATCTAGAAAAAAAAATATAACAATAATGATTAAAATTTGGTAAAATTGATCATTTTAGATTTTAGGGCGCTAAAATACAAGATCGCCAAATCCGGGAACAAATAAATAAAATTTTGCAATAAGAATATAAAGAATAGAACTTTCTATCAAAAAATAAGGTGAAATTCAATGAATAAAGATAAATGAGAAGATTTCAAATAAGCGATATAAACAGATTGAAAGAATAAACTCGCAAATATTACAAAATGATGAAATTTCAGATAATTTATTTCAGCCGAACCTGTGCTTCTGCAAGTTGAATGAATGAATGAATTAAGTTTATTGTAAATTAACAGAGAAAGAGAAAGTGACAGGAATTAAAGACGGTGATAGGACGAGACTGATGCCAAGGCATCTGAACTCTTCTGAGCTTGCGTCCAATTCATCTGTCGTGAGCCAGAGTAGGTTCATTAATTTTTGACGAGTGCAGAGAGTTACCGGTCGATAAACAGGTCGGTCACTTGGGATCTCCTCCGGAAAGACCGGATAGATTTCTCAATGACCTGTCGTATCTCCAGGGACCTGTTCTCCGCCCAGCTTGGGACGGGGCCTCGTGGGTCAAGCCTATAAGCTAGCTTCAGCGCGTAGCGTCGGATTTTCTCGCATTTCCTGTAAATTTTTTCGAGATCTTTCGAGTAGTACCATGCTTCCATTCCGTACAGCAAGCTGGGTAGGATGGTTGCATGGAACACAAAGAGGAATGTATTAGGATCCAGATGCATGCTTCTTAAGAGGCGGAGAGCCGCAATGGCTTTTGCTCTCTTTTTCTTTACATGCAGACGGTAGCCCGAGTTAGCGTCGATCGTAAGCCCCAGGTAGCGTATGCAGCTGGGGCGTCCAATTTCGGCTAGGGGCCCAGAGCTCTGATCTGATGACTTTTTCGAGTTGATTTGTAGGAAAGCGGATTTATCCATTGCTAACGAGAGCTGTTTGCTGGCGCACCACTCCTTTATTACCTCAATGTAGGTGAAAAGCCTCTTTTCTGAGGCCATCACATCTTTTGAGGTGTCAAGGATAAGGACGTCATCAGCATAGAGAAGTAGATTTGTCCGAGGGTCCCGGGGCAAAGGGAAACTGCTCATAACCAGATTGAAAAGAAGTGGACTGAGGCAGGACCCCTGCGGAACCCCTCTTCGGAGTGAAATATCTCTTGAGCGGAAACCAGATTCGGAGATAAACGAGTATCTTTCGGAAAGAAAGCAGCGCAGCCAGAGGTAGAGTTCCGCTGTAGGCACACAGAGTTGGATCCTTTCCAGTAGGTCTCTGTGCCAGACGGTGTCGAAAGCTTTTGAAATGTCCAGACATACAAGAGATAGAGTTTCTTTAAATTCCATTGCTCTCGAAATCATGGACTGTACCGTTATGAAACAGTCACTGCAGCTACGCCCAGAACGAAAACCCCATTGCTGCGTTAGCAGCACTCTCTTTTCTTCGGAGTGGAAGTCAAGGCGCTGGCCATGATTTTTTCCATCAGCCTTGAGATAGTTGGGATTAGGCTTATGGGACGATAGCTGCTAGCGAGGTTCACAGGCTTCGCAGGCTTTTTGATCATCCGGACCTCTGAGATTTTCCATTTTCCCGGCACATGGCCCCACTTGAGACTTGCCGTAAACAGATCCGCAAGGAACACATGTAGGTCTTCGGAGGCTTCCTTAAACAGCCGCATCGGTATTTTGTCGTGGCCTGGTGCGTTGCCTTTTGACGAACGGATGGCCCAGGTCACCTCTGCAGTGGTGATCGGTTGATGTTCCGACGACAGTGCGCGCGGCAGTGGCTCCGACTCCCTGCCTTGCGGCGTTTTTGGATTGGCCTCCTGGATAATGGCCAGGTGTTCTGCGAAAATGTTCGGGATTTCCTGTGGCGAGGCGGGCATACCAAATTGGTTGCACAGTCTCGGGGTGAGGATTTTCCTTCGAGGTTAGCCACTTTGCGGAAACAGTCCCAGAAATTTGGGTTTCTGTAGTCTAAGTTTTGACAAGCCTTTTGCCATTTCCTGGCAGTTTCCAGCTTTGTCACGACTTGAACTTCATAGCCAATTTTCGAGATCATGTTTTTAAGTCTACCCCTGTCAGTGGGGTCAACACAGCGTTTGAGTTTGTTTCTCAGCCGCTTTCTCTCATTGAGGAGAAGTTTCACCTTCGTGCTTAGAGTAGATCTTCGTAGGCGGTCAGCACACGGCACTGTTCCGTACGATTTTAGATAATGGCGCATGAAATTTGTTAGCTCATCGCTTGCGTAGTCGATGTCGCTGGCAGTGTTGTAGTATGTAAGGTGAGTGTTCACAAGTAGGAATGCACTCATGGAGCTTCTATAGTGTGGCCAGTTGATTCTTGAAAGACTGTAGCCTGTGGATACGTGTTCTTGTTTAATAGAGCTAGAGTGAATTTTGATCTCCATAGGAAGGTGATCACTTCCGATATCGTCAAGCACAGTAGGCTTTTCCATAATGGTAGCGATCGAGTGAGAACAGATGCACAGGCATAGGTTGTCCTCGCCGTAGGGCGATTGGTGGTTCGGCACTTCAGATGTCCTGACGAAAACACCAAGTTTGTCAGTGATCTTCTTCAGTGTTCGACCATCCTGGTTGCTTAATCGACATCCAACGCCGTATGCTTCGAGTTTAGGTCTCCGATAAGAAGGCAGTGAGCGGTATTTGAGAAGAAATCGTTAATCAGACTGGTGCAGGGAGGAAGATATTTGCAGTATATTCCACCGATTTTTAGCCAGAAAGATTCTGTTTTCACCTCAAGGATAGGAATTCACACAGTGTCCCCTCGATGATAGTGAGGTTACGGACTTTGAGATTTTCGCTGTAGAAGATGCTCGAACCAGTCCCAGGCGTAGAGCAGCTACCCCATTTAAGATCCACTGACCGGTAGCCTGGGAGCTGGTAAGAGTCATCTTCTTTGAGCTTCGACTCGTTGACGACAATAATGTCTGGATGGCCGCTGTTCACCATCTCAACGAAGTCGTGATGCCGTCTCTTGATAGAACGGGCATTCACAGCGATTATTTTGATCGTGGCTATGTTGGTGAATTGCTCCTTTCTAGCAGGAGCTCTTGCACCATATTCAAACTTATTCCAGCCTTGGTCAGGGTGTCTACCCAACGGCAGAAGGATTCCAGTAGGGAATCTCTGTTGTGTAGGTCCTCTCCCTTCTTATGGGGGAGAACCGAGCGGACCACTTCTGAGTTATGGGACTCATTAGTGTTTGACTTCGAGCTTGTTTGAGACCTGGGGGTCGGCGACGTCTGAATAGAGACATCGACTTTCAACGGACTTTGGGGAGACCCTTTTGTCCAGACTGATTCCATCCGTTCGGCTTTTACCCAGCGTACTTGGCTTTTAATCTGTGGGCTCTTCGCAACCCTTAAGGCTGCTGTTGCTGCTTTGGCAGAAGGACATCCACCGTAGCACGCCAAGTGCCCAGTGTTCTTGCAGTTAATGCAAGTTTTTGCAGCTGGGACACTTGGTTTCGGCTTGGAACTCGGGCAGTTTTGGTGCCTGTGTTCTTTACCGCAGAGAAGACAACGGAGTTTTTCGGAGCATCTGTAGGACGTATGTCCAAACTGATTGCAACGGAAGCATCTCGTTGCTGACGGCTTGTGCCATTCGCAGCGGATATGGCTGAAGCCCGCAGTTATTCCAAAGCGGATGAGGGTGTTGGCCTCGGCTCTGGAATCCAGTGTGAGTCTGCCGACAGGCATGTCGGTTCCATTGCGAGAGAATCTTTCGAACTTGAAGTCAGATTCTAGACTTTCTCTCAAGTGGAGGTTAAGATCCTCTGTCGAGATCCAATGAGGGATTCCTTTAAGGACCAAGACTAAGGCCTTCTCGGCTACTGAGGCAAGTTTATGGCCGCCTTCGCCAAACATATTTGATTGAGACAGCTCTGCTTTGAAAGCAGCAGCATCCTCGGGCGATCTGAATTTTAGAATGAAGGTGCCGGACTTCTGTAAAGTTATCCGAGCTTTGGAGGCAGTTGGCGACTTGGATAGGAGGTTAAACTTCTTGATCTTTCCAAGTGTCGGGTTTTCGATACACAGGGAATATGTGAGGGTCTGATGGGATTGGGTCTCACTCTGTTTTTGAGGCCCAGTAGACTTCGGCAGTTCTGTGGGATCTTCAGCTTTGATTGGTTCGCAAAAGGGCTGTGGCTTTGCCGCTGTTCGTCTTTGAGCTTTGGAGCAAGCTTTGATTGATGAGAGATTTTGATTATTCTTAACCATTTTTTCTTTCTTTTCCTTGACCATGATATTCAATCCGATATTCAATCCGATATCCGAATCCGAAACCGGTAATATGTCTGAGAACATTGGTCAATACGACTTGATTAAATTCGGAACAACCATGTCAAAAAGAACTCCTCGCGAAAACGGCATGATAGTCAGCCGTGGTGTAACGATGTTCCACAACCCCCCAAGTGAGGAAGATTGGGGAGACATAGCAAACAGTCTGCTTGGTGTTTCCATCAACACTACGTACATGGAAAATTCACCTATATATTCATTAGCTGAGAAAATAGAAAATTCGAGTTCATGGGATGAAGGCCTAGCTGTTGCTTTTCTGTACGAATACATCAAGACGTTACGTGTAGCCTGCGAAGTCGAGATAGATCAGATTGTCTTTTCAAGAAGGACCTGAGTCTTGAGCACACACAGCCTAAACTTATGTCAATTGTGTAGCACGTCAATCGGTATCACTTATGGGGATAAGAGGGTTGAGCCAACACAAGACGGCCTGAGGGTTTGATACAATTCGCGGTTTTCAAGTGTCTACTTCCTTAGACTCTTAGTCATACCATCATCGGCCATCCAAGCCAGGCATCATTCCTGGACCGCTGGACAGCGATGTGTCTGCTAAACTATAAATCCATTGAGAAGAAAAAAGCCGAAACGTGGGCTGATGGCTTACGTTTCTGACCGTGATGTTGATAAATTGGCTGCAATAATTGATCAAACATTCTGCAAGTTTGGAATGGAATGGAAAGTTTATTGTAAGCAAATCAGAGACTTAGTGAAAAGGTTGGACGAGGTTAAACGAGCTACTGCAAGACAGTCGAGCTCTACCGAGATTCGTCCTAAGAGTATACGAGCCGGCCTTTGATTAGAGTCACTCTCTGATTGAGTTTTCGGACACGATCCACAAAAGATCGGACACCTGAGACCTCCGACGAAAGATTCGGATGGAATCGAGGATGACATTCTTGATTAGTGGAAATTTCCCTTCTGCCCCAGCTGGGTAGCGCGCGCGTAGATCAATCTGTACGCTACTTTAACGCATAGCGTCGGATCTTCTCATACTTTTTTAAAATTTTTTTCGAATTGGTTTGAATAGTGCCACGCCCTCCATCCCATACAAGAGACTTGGGGAATCGTCGCGCGAAAGACAAACAGAAAAGTGTCAGGGGCCAAATGCTACCCTCTCAGAACGAAGGGCCGCAACGGGTAACACCATGGCGTTAAAACACGCGGAACCCAGGCACCTCTGCCAAGCGGAAGCACGCAACGCACCTAATCGCTGCATTGCACCATTTTCGTACTTGTGCAATTGTGTCACAACTTACCGGACGGCTTAAAGAGCACGCCAAATAAGTCATCCGGTCAACTGCAAAGCGATTGCTGACCCGCTCAGCAATAACCTAGGAAACAAATTAGTGTAACCCCTCGTCCTTTTACAGACTTTAAGGACCTGCACTTGTCCGCGCACATTCTCAGACCCCTACTCCCCACACCAGTTTGCAAGTCCATCCACAGCAACCTGAAGCCTACGACACGCACACTCCGGTTTCATTGAGTGATCCCAGAGGATAATGTCGTCTGCAAGATTACCATTTCCGTACGAGCATTGACTGGCATAGGCGCAGTGGCCATAAACACATTGAATAGTGTCGGACTGAGCACAGAGCCCTGAGGGACCCCGCGAAGGACTGTTGGCGACTTTAGAAAAGACCCCCCTGATGCCGCACGACCTTGTCTGCGAGATTCAAGAAACCCGACAGCCAGCGCCTTAGACACGGAAAACCCACCGTGGCAATGGGAACTCCGGAGGCCGTCGTGCCACAACCGAGTCGAAGGCCTTTTCAATGTCGAGACTAACTAAAATACCGCATTCCCTTTCTGGAGGGCGCTCTTCATACTAGACGACACCTTGTGAAGGCAGTCCCCGCATGAGCGGCCCTCCCTGAAGCCCCATTGGAACTCAGGGAGGGCGTCCTGCCACCATCAGCTCCTCCAGGAGCCTTTGTGCATAATTCTTTCTAGGATTTTAGATATCGCGGGGAGCAAGGAAATGGCCTATATCCCCCGGGGACATCATGTGGCTTCCCGGGTTTTCCGATAAGGATCACCTCAGCTACTTTCCACCCTGGAAGGAATCATCCCAAGTCGCAAGCTCCCGTTAAATAAAACCTTAGGCGCAGTGATTAACCGCGGCGGGGCCTTCTTAAAATGGCCATCGGGATCCGATCCAGCCCGCCGCGGTGTTCTTACTTCGGGAGATTGCTGCCAGAATCTCCGCTTCAGTAATTTCGCCTGCATCGTCCATTGATATATCCAGCTGGCAGCGCTTGTCCCACGACAATATCTGCTGGACAGTATCAAAGGACGATGTCTCTACGAACTGACTTCCGTCAGTTCCCGAGATGTCATTGAGATGGGCTGAAAGTATTTCAACCACCTCAACCGGGTCCGAAGCGAGGGTTCCATCAGAGCGTTTAAGGCGCACTGACTTAGCCCCCCTTCTCCCCGACAGCTCTTCAACTGCTTCCAGAAGTCCGGAAAGCGAGGGTCCACCCTTCGGCAGGCCCTTCCTCCCACCGCGAACTTTCGAGTTCGCGGATTTCTCTTCGGACCTCCCTCTGAAGCCGGCTAATCCAGCCACGAAACCAAACACGGTTCTCCTCGTAAATGCATTTGTCCCGTAGTCTGGATAGCCGGCGCTTGAACCTAATTTAATTTAAGATCCGGTGAGGGAGCGTGGAATGTGACTGACCCTGCACTGATTTCTGTTTGAAATTATCCGCATGTATCATCATGGCAGCATTGATTCCATTATCAAGCGCCTCCAACTCACGTATGTTGGCGCAGTATTCCCACCAGAAGTGAGGGCAACCTGCTGGCCATGAAACTCTCCAGGTTAGCCCAGGAACCCACCCGGAGGTCAAAGTATCCTGGGACCCTTTGAGGAACTGGCTCACGGAGTTCGTGCAATAGAGGCAATGGTCGCTCCCAATATCGGGCATAAAAAAAGTTTTACTAACCCAATTTAGAAGACCGGGACTGACCAGAGCAAGCCCTAGCCAGTCACGTCCTCCCCTCGTGTCGACGTGGTTTGGCTCGCTCGAGGTCCGGATTTCCAGCCCGAGTTCTTCAATCAGCGTCTTCAGAGCCAAACCATGCGAGTTGGTTACCCTGAAGCCAAGATCTTGATGCTTGGCATTCAGGTCCCCAACAACCATGGCCTTCGATGCTTTTCAAAGAACTCCCGTACGTGCCAGGAGCACGCCGTAAAGTTCTTCGAGTACATCCCCCTAGGTAAAATGTAAGCTCACCTATGCGAATTCTCACTTGGAGGAATTCACATAGCTACATAAACATAAACCTGAACTTTGTAGGGGAAGTACGGCTTGTAGAAGAGGCTAGTTCCCGTGCCACATATTGACCCCGTCTTTCCAGGGTATGTGACGACAGTTGTAGCCATCAACTACGTACGGACCCCCCCTTATCTTCGTTTCGTTGACCACCAGAATGTCCGCACTCGTGGTGGCCAACATCCTCTGAACGGCGTCCCTTTTCCCTTCCAGGGACGCGCGTTCACCGATGATGTTGATCATCATATCGGTTCTTCGCCAAGGATCTTCTGGCCTCGGCAACGTTGCAGTGTAGCATTCATCTACACTGCAATTCATCTCCCTACAAAATTTTAATAGGGAAACGCATAATTGCACCGCAGGACTAATACTGTCCTGCGGTACGCGCTCGCCAGGGGCTGAGTGCAATGGCATCTCCACGTATGGGACGCCTTTTCAGCCCCACGTTGTGCCGGACGGTGCCGCCGTTAGCCGCCTCGGAAGCATTGCCGGCTTAGGCAACCAAGCGGACTCGGAAGCTTTCGCCTGCTTTGCCAACTTTGTCGCGAAGGCTGCACCGACCCACACGCAGCATGGCTCACAGGTTCCACACTGGCTTCGCCACCCTAGCGGGTTTGGAAGGTTTGGCCAGTATATCGCCTGCTTGTCAGTTTTGGGGCAGGGGCGCGACGCGAGGCGGGCGCCTTACCTTTGGGATTACATCCCCACCTACCTTTCGGGTTGCCTCCTTAAACTTGGGGCAACCTCTGAAGTTGGCAGTGTGTCCTAACTTACCGCAGTTGACACACTGCCTCTCCTTGGATGGTGAGGGCACGTCTTGCGATCATGCTCTCCACCGCAGATAAGGCACTAGCCTTATCCGGGCACTTCGTAGAGATTGCCCGAACCCCTGACAACCGAAAGCATTGGGTTGCTTTCGGGCGGGGCCAGGCAGCTCGGATCCTAATGTAGCCGATCCTGGTACCAAGAAGGTACCATCCTGGTACCAAGAAGTACCAGGCGCTCGGCTTCTGCAGGAGATCCCAGTGTTAGCTCCGCCACTTCAAGAGGGCGATTACCCTGCTTGAAGCGTGCAATGGCAGAGGCACTGGGGTACTCCTGCTGCAGGTGATCTAGGAGGTCATTATCCTCGAAGTCCCGAGGAACCCCGAGGAGGAGGACACTTACCTTTCTTACCTTACGTTCGATCCTGACTAGGCGATGCATGCCAGGACCGAACGGATTTGACTTCTCCAACTCCCCTTTGAAGTTGGAGAAGTCATCCTCCTTCTCCCCCACCCAAGCAGGAATTGGGTGGGCTCCCTCTTCAGGACTCTATACAGCTTTGAGGGCTGGATAGAGTCCAGACACCTAAAATTTTTATGACCGAGGCCTTCCCACTAATAGGGAGGACCTCAAGTCGTGCCACAGCACCAAGGTAATTCTACACTACCCCCGCGCCAGTGGTCTTCTTTGGGTGTGCATCCACCTGAGCGGACACACACCCTACCTAAAACATTAGGGGGGGTTGGACGGCCGGCAACACGTTTGGGTTTCCCCACCGTGTGCCAACCGTCCTCGGGTGAAACCTTATTTCCTGCCGAGGAAGAAGAGTCTCCAGTGAGTGCTGACCCACGTGGGAGGGTCCAGGCTTCTTCTTCCTTTCCTCGTAAATTTTTCCAGAAATTCTTCGAACACCCCCTCTTCGACATAGTCTTTTATTGGGCTTAGTAATTCCTTGTATATTGTCAATTAATATCTTTCGAAATCGTTTTGCACCACTCTTTCCTCCTTTGCCACCTTTACCACGTCCAGACATTAGGAAAAATAGCTCTAATTACATCTAGTATTTGGCCTGGCATGCTATTAATAAGACTTTTAGCGTATTCTATTTTGAGTTAATTCCAAATGGATGATATTTTTGCAAATAAATGTTCCTTTTTCAAAAATTCTCTTCCTTTGATTTTTTCTTTAATAAAGGCCCAAACATTCTCTATAGGGTTTAAATCTGGGCTTTGTGTTGGCCATAGTAGTAATTCGATATTATTTACTTGAAAAAGCTCTTTGCTATTGCCGAAGTATGTTTCAGATCATTGTCTTGTTGGAAACTAGGATCTTTATGTTCGATTTTGTTCAGAAATGAGATCATATTATTCGTTAATATGTTAACATACAAAGCTCCACCAATCTTCTCTTTTCTCAAAACCAAATTAATGAATCCAATATTGATTATGGCATGATAGTTCCTTTACCGAATTTTATTGTTTTTGTAGATTGCTTGTTAAATTTTTTCCTTCCGATTTCTCCATACTAAAGTTCTTACACATCACTATTTTACATATTAAATTTACTTTCATCACTTAAATAACTCGCTCCCGAAATATTTTGAGAGCATATTGCATGTTTGGCATAGCTTTAATCATTGAAGTTTAGGGTTTTTGGTAAGAAGTGGTCTTTTCGTGGGCGGATATGCATTCAGACCATTTTTTTCGTGGTATTTCTTATTGTTTGAGCTGTTACTGATTTCCTTTTTTTCTGTAAATGTTTTAGTAAATAAAAACAGTTGAAATTGACATCCACTTTTCAAGCCTCTTTAATTTAAAATATTTTTGACGATTGAGCAATGAATGGTCAACCAGACCCAACTTTTTTGTCCGTCAAGCACTTATTTGAATAGCTTTTGATAATTTGCAATATCGTGCCAAGCATACTTTTTCGTATATCTTGTTTTTCTGTATGTATTTTTCCAGATTTATACATGCCAATTATCTCTGCCTTTTTCTTCAAATGTTCAATGATTGGCTATGTAGAGAGGTTACAAATGATTGAATTTGAACGAATTTTAAAAATAAAACCTTTTTTTTGAGATATATAAGTAATTTAAATTTGTTCAGTATTTTTTTGGTTTTAAATTTTCGATATCATAAAAACGGGCATAAATATATATTATAAAAAAACTAAAAAAATGTAAAATACTTCAATCTATGTTAAAAATAAATTTGAGACATATTTGCAATATTGTCCAATTGTAAATTTATAAGAAAAGCATGTTCAGTTTTTATTTTTGTTCACTATAGCTTGTTCATGGTTATAGGTTTTTGTTTGTTTTCCTGCTATATATTAATTATCCAACAAATCCGTATTAAACAATTTTTAATTATATTTTTCTAAAATACAAACTAGTATCCTCTTTTTATCTAAACGAGGTGCAACATTACATTTTCTACAAACTTCAACAAAAAATTTAAAAATTATCTCAGAATTATCCACAATAAATCATTTTTTATTTAAAATACAAATTATGTTTTTTCACCTCGAATTCTTCTCGATAAATGCATATCGTTTGGCATTATAGTTACTTTTCCGTGAATTGCGCACAAATTACTATCTTCAAAAATTCCAACTAGGTAACTCTCTGCCGCTTCTTCTTGGAGAGCGACAATCGCTGACGATTGAAAACGCAAATCAGTTTTGATAAACTGAGCAGTTTCTCTCACGAGTCTGGAATGGAAGTTTTCGTAGTAACAAATCAGTGCTCTTTTGATATCGTCTAATTTCTCGCATTGCAACAACTCCAGTCGAAATCGATGAGGTTTCTTTACCCCTCCAAATTGTGAAACAGACTTGCGAGCAGATTTTGCAGACATTGTTTCCTTGGAACTTTTGCCTCCAGTAGATTTTCGAGCAGTTTGTTTAGTTCTAGCCATATTTTTTTTATTTCAGACAGGACAGTTTCAGGAATGGAATGGAAAGTTTTATTGTAAGCAAATCAGAGACTTAGTGAAAAGGTTGGACGAGGTTAAACGAGACGACTGCAAGGACAGTCGAGCTCTACCGAGATTCGTCCTAAAGAGTATACGAGCCGGCCTTTGATTAGAGTCACTCTCTGATTGAGTTTCGGACACGATCCACAAAAAGATCGGACACCTGAGACCTCCGACGAAAGATTCGGATGGAATCGAGGATGACATTCTTGATTAGTGGAAATTTCCCCTCTGCCCAGCTGGGTAGCGGCGCGCGTAGATCCAATCTGTACGCTAGCTTTAACGCATAGCGTCGGATCTTCTCATACTTTTTTAAAATTTTTTCGAATTGGTTTGAATAGTGCCACGCCTCCATCCCATACAAGAGACTTGGAGAATCGTCGCGCGAAAGACAAACAGAAAAGTGTCAGGGGCCAAATGCATACCCCTCAGGAAGCGAAGGGCCGCAACGGCCTTTTTCCTTTTCTGAGTGACGTGCAGTAAGTACTCCGAGTTAGCGTCTACCGTCAAGCCCAGATAGCGAATATGGCTTGTGCGGGGAAGTCCTCTGAGAATCTTAGGTTCTTGCCTCGGTTTGCGCCGTGAGTTAATTTCAAGGTACGCCGACTTGTCCATAGCAATGGACAGTTGTTTACCCTGACACCAGGTCTCTATCATTCCGATGTAGCTGGAGAGACGGTGCTCGGAGAGTGCAGGGCTTTTTGAAATATCCATAATGAGGACGTCATCTGCATACAAGAGAAAAGTTGTCCGCGGATTGGGAAAAGAAGGAAAGCTGCTCATCACACAAGGTTGAACAGCAGCGGGCTGAGACTGGATCCCTGCGGGACACCCCTTCGGAGATGAATATCTCTGGAGTGGAAGCCCGACTGGGACACAAAGGAGATACGGTTTGAAAGAAAGCAGTTCAGCCAGAGAAATGCCTCTCTCGTTGGCTCACATCCGCGGACCACGTCCAATAGGTCAGAGTGGGATACGCTGTCGAATGCCTTAGAAATGTCAAGGCAGATGCAGGATAAAGTTTCGTTGAACACAATTGCTTTCAAAGCCATCGATTGGAGAATCAGAAAACAATCGCCGCAGCTGCGCCCTGAGCGGAAACCCCACTGCTGGGGCAGAAGCACGCTTTTCTGCTCTGCGAAGGAGTCGAGGCGTTTGGTCATAATCTTTTCCATAAGCCTCGAGATCGTTGGTATTAGACTTATGGGTCGGTAGCTGCTGGCCAGGTTAGCTGGTTTTGCAGGTTTCTTGATCATCCGGATTTCGGCGACTTTCCAGGCACTTGGAACGTGGCTCCTGCGAAGACTAGCCGAGAAGAGGCGTGCCAAAAACTCAGACAGTTCCGGAGGGCCTTCTTTGAACATTTTCATTGGTAGCATGTCATGCCCCGGTGCGTTGTCCCTCGCCGAGAGGATGGCCCAGGTCACATCAGCGGCGGTGATTGGGTGATGATCAACAGATAGGGAGTCTGCTTGGTCTATAGGACTGGCATGTGAGTTTCCCCAGCGATCCTCATGGTCCGGCAGAGGACGGTCCAGGTGATCAGCAAATATGTTGGGGATTTCCTCCACCGACGCAGGCATTCCAGCTGAGTTCGATAATTCTGGTGCCGGAGAGTTCACGAGATGATTAGAGAGTCTGTTGTAGGCTATCCAGAAGTTTGGGTTCCTGTGATTAAGACCAGAGCAGGCCTTCTTCCACATCCTCTCAAGATCTTTCTTTCTTGTGAGTTCAATTTTGTGGTTGAGCAGAGAGATTTCCGACCTTAGGGTACCTTGGTCCGTTGGGTCGGCACAGCGTTTGAGCTTGTTTCGCAGGCGTTTCTTTTCGCCCAGAAGTTGGAGAAGTTTGGGGTTTTGATGTGTAATGCCCTTGCTAGTTGGGCGCACCCTCCTAGCGTGGGCTTCCAAGTAGAGTCGCATGAAGTCCGTCAATTCGGCGCCCGAGTTGTCGATGTCCGAGGTAGATTGATAGCTGCCTGGGCGTACGTTGTTGCGAAAGAACAAGTTCAGAGCATAACGGTAGTGCGCCCAGTTGATGTTCGAAAGGGTGTATCGTGGTGGGCAACGGATTTGGGTGTCTACCGAGACGTGGACACAGACCTGCATTGGCAGGTGGTCGCTCCCAATATCGTCGAGTACTATTGGTTCTCCCATAAGATTCGCGACTGATTGAGAGCTCAGTGCTACGCAAAGGTTGTCCCAGCCGAATGGGGAGCGGTGGTTCCGGGCTTTCGAGGTGCGGACACAGACGTCTAGCCTACCTGCCGCTCTTTCAAGTAACCGGCCGTCCCGATTGGTCACGCGACAACCAAATGCCGTGTGTTTGGAGTTTAGATCACCGATGAGGAGGCAATGATTTGAGCTGACAAAGAAGTCTTCGATAAGACCGATGCATGGAGCAAGGTTTTTGCAATATATTCCGCCAACTTTTAACCAAAAGCGCTGGGTTTAATCTCTAGCGAGATAAATTCGCATAGGTTCCGTTCGATAGTCTTGAGGTTACGTGTCTTGAGATTTTGCAGGTAGTAGATAGTCGTCCCAGTCCCAGGCGTAGAGTTATTTCTCCATTTCAGGTCAAGGGAGCAGTATCCTGGCAATTCGAAGCATTGACCTTCTTTCAGCTTAGACTCGTTGACGACGATTAAGTCAGGATGGCCTGTTTACCATCTCAACGAAGTCGAGGTGCCGTCTCTTGACAGATCGGGCATTCACAGCGATGATTTTTAGTGGCGTGGTCATTTTGCTGGCGAGCTCCTCTCTGATAGGAGCTCTTCTAGCTTCTTGGGATTGACTCCCAGTTTCAGCAGTGCGTCGACACAGCGTTGGTAAAATTCCAACAGAGCATCCTTGTTGTGAGAGTCTACCTTCGCCTGCGTTTTGGCCTGCTGAGTACCGTTCCTTATTGGGCTGACGGGCCTCGGTTTCACAGTTTCGGCGACAGGGGCCTGCATGCTCTGCGCACCAACCTCAACGACTTGCGTCGTCTGGGTATGGGCGTCCGCCACACACGGGGTTATTAGCGGCCGTACTTTCCAGATAGGCGTGACCGGCTTAGCTTTTACCATTACCATGCGGGTTGGGTTAGGAGACCGAGCATTGCTTCTGCGCGGGCGGCCCATTTAGCTGCTGTTGCAGCTTTGGCCGTCGGGCATCCACCATACGAAGCGAGGTGGCCGGGGCGGTCACAATTGATACAATGCCGACCGCAGGGCTCCACTGGACTTTGTTTGCTGCCTGGGCATTCCCTTCGGTCGTGGTCCTTGCCGCAGTATAAGCACCGGGCTTTTTCTTGACAGTTACGGGACAGGTGTCCGAATCTCTGACAATGGAAACATCGGACGACAGGAGGTCTGAACCATTCACAGGTGATAAGGCAGAAACCAGCTGTGATTCCGGTGCGGATCAAAGAAGTAGCTTCAGCTCGTGAGTCAAGCGTCAGCTTAGCAACTGGGATGTCGAGACCATCTCGCGTGAATCGCTCGAGAACGAACACCGAACTGAGGGGTTCCTTCAGGTGCAGCTCTAGGTCCCGATTGGAGATCCATCGCGGAATCCCCTTTAGGACTAGTGCTGACTTTTGCGGAGTAACTAAGGCAAGTTTATGGCCGCCTTCGCCAAACGGGTTCAATCTTGCAAGCTCAGCCGAGAATGCATCAGCATCTCCGGGGCTCCTGAACTCAAGAGTGAAGGAGCCTGAGCGTTGTAATGTAATCCGTGCTTTGGAGGCAGTTGGCGACTTGGATAGGAGGTTAAACCTCTTGATCTTTCCAAGTGCCGGGTTATTAATGCTCAGAGTGAATGTGAGGCCTGAGCTGTTAAGGTCAGACCTCGGGGGTTTGGTGGATTCTTCAACTTTGGAGGGCTCTCCTTGAACCATCTGGTCCGTCGGAGCACCTCCACTTCGACATAGATTTCTTATTGCAGACAATTGTTCGGTGGAATCTTCTTCAACTTTGATGGAAACATGTTGAACCGTCTGATCCGTCAGAACACTCCCACTTCGACATAGGTTTCTAATTGTAGACAATTGTTTCCTTGGAACTTTTGTTCTTTTTTGTCCTTCAGTGTTTGCTTTTGCGTTTTCTTTTGAGTTTTTCTTAGGTGCCATTTGTTGTCAAATTTAAATTATACAAAATTTTATACTCTATACTCCTATGAAACAATATTTTCAGGAATGGGAATGGAAAGTTTTATTGTAAGCAAATCAGAGACTTAGTGTAAAGGTTGGACGAGGTTAAACGAGACGACTGCAAGGACAGTCGAGCTCTACCGAGATTCGTCCTAAGAGAGTATACGAGCCGGCCTTTGATTAGAGTCACTCTCTGATTGAGTTACATGAGCCTGTATGCTTCTGAGCCTGTATGCTTCTGAGCTTTCTGGGCTTCTGAGCCTGTATGCTTCTGAGCCTGTATGCTTCTGAGCTTTCTGGGCTTCTGAGCCTGTATGCTTCTGAGCTTTCTGGGCTTCTGAGCCTGTATGCTTCTGAGCTTTCTGGGCTTCTGAGCCTGTATGCTTCTGAGCCTGTATGCTTCTGAGCCTGTATGCTTCTGAGCTTTCTGGGCTTCTGAGCCTGTATGCTTCTGAGCTTTCTGGGCTTCTGAGCCTGTATGCTTCTGAGCTTTCTGGGCTTCTGAGCCTGTATGCTTCTGAGCCTGTATGCTTCTGAGCCTGTATGCTTCTGAGCTTTCTGGGCTTCTGAGCCTGTATGCTTCTGAGCCTGTATGCTTCTGAGCCTGTATGCTTCTGAGCTTTCTGGGCTTCTGAGCCTGTATGCTTCTGAGCTTTCTGGGCTTCTGAGCCTGTATGCTTCTGAGCTTTCTGGGCTTCTGAGCCTGTATGCTTCTGAGCCTGTATTGCATCCATGTTTCTCCGAGCGATAAGGAGGCAGACGTGTTTTAAGAACTTGGATGTTTGCGGGAGAAAGGCTGCGGAGATCTCGAATGCCAAAGGGACAATTACTAGTTGCATTTGGATTGTTGATATAGTTATTTAAAGAACAAATAAATAAAACAATTATTTTTAAAGTGTTATTTTGTATTCGTGTACTTAGTAACTGCCTTTGCACCCTCTGTAATAGCATGTTTTGCCAATTCACCGGGAAGAATCAGACGAACTGCAGTCTGTATGCAGCTTTGGAGGCAGTTGGCGACTTGGATAGGAGGTTAAACCTCTTGATCTTTCCAAGTGTCGGGTTTTCGATAGTCAGGGAATATGTGAGGGTCTGATGGGATTGGGTCTCACTCTGTTTTTGAGGCCAGTAGACTTCGGCAGTTCAAAATCAGGATAAGAGGGTTGAGCCAACACAAAGACGGCCTGAGGGTTTGATACAATTCGCGGTTTTCAAGTGTCTACTTCCACTTAGACTCTCAGTCATACCATCATCGCCATCCAAGCCAGGCAGACATTCCTGGACCGCTGGACAGCGAGTGGTCTGCTAAACTATAAATCCATTGAGAAGAAAAAAGCCGAAACGTGGGCTGATGGCTACGTTTCTGACCGTGATGTTGATAATTGGCTGCAATAATTGATCAAACATTCTGCAAGTTCTGAGGGGGGGAGGGAAAAATTTATTAGTTAAGGGAGGCAGTTAAAAAACTAACTAAGTAGACCTTCGGCATCGCTGCCTTTTCAGTCTCCATCACAACCACGCCTCCCTACACACAACCACAAGTTAAGACTTACCGCCTTACCTGCCATCCAGAAATAATCTTCTCTAGGACCTCAGAGAGGCCTCTGAGGGATGATTCCTGGGCGTCGGAGAGCTCAGTCCGGAATCCTAAGCCATAGACTAGCCTTATGGCTCGTCTTCTTATTTTAAGCACGTCAACATGCTTATCCCTTCCTCATAGAGGTACCAAGCGTGGACGCCATAGGTCAAGACGGGTAACACCATGGCGTTAAACACGCGGAACCAGGCACCTCTGCTCAGCGGAAAGCACGCAACGCACCTAATCGCTGCATTGCACGCATTTTCGTACGTGCATGTGATCATCAAACTTACCGGACGGCTTAAGACACGCGCAGCGCCCAACATAGTCATCCGATCAACTGCACCGATTGCTGACCCGCTCAGCAATAACCTAGGAACAAAATTAGTCTAACCCCTCGTCCTTTTACAGACTTTAAGGACACTGCACTTGTCCGCGCACATTCTCAGACCCCTACTCCCACACCAGTTTGCAAGTCCATCCACAGCAACCTGAAGCCTACGACACGCACACTCCGGTTTCATTGAGTGATCCCAGAGGATAATGTCGTCTGCATAGATTACCATTTCAGTACGAGCATTGATGGCATAGGCGCAGTGGCCATAAACACATTGAATAGTGTCGGACTGAGCACAGAGCCCTGAGGGACCCCGCGAAGGACGTGTTGCGACTTTAGAAAAGACCCCCTGATGCCGCACGACTGTCTGCGAGATTAAAAGAAACCCCGACAGCCAGCGCCTTAGACACGGAGAAACCCCACACGTTGCAAGGGAACTCCGGAGGCCGTCGTGCCACACCGAGTCGAAGGCCTTTTCAATGTCGAGACTAACTAAATACCGCATTCCCTTTTCTGGAGGGCGCTCTTCATACTAGACGACACCTTGTGAAGGCAGTCCCCGCATGAGCGCCCCTCCCTGAAGCCCCATTGGAACTCAGGGAGGGCGTCTGCCACCATCAGCTCCTCCAGGAGCCTTTGGTGCATAATTCTTTCTAGGATTTTAGATATCGCGGGGAGCAAGGAAATGGGCCTATATCCCCCGGGGACATCATGTGGCTTCCCGGGTTTTCCGATAAGGATCACCTCAGCTACTTTCCACCTGGAAGGAATCATCCCAAGTCGCAAGCTCCCGTTAAATAAAACCTTTAGCGCAGTGATTAACCGCGGCGGGGCCTTCTTAAAGATGGCCATCGGGATCCGATCTGTCGAGATCCAATGAGGGATTCCTTTAAGGATCAAGACTGAGGCCTTCTCAGCTATTGAGGCAAGTTTATGGCCGCCTTCGCCAAACATATTCGATTGAGTCAGCTCTGCTTTGAACGCAGCAGCATCCTCGGGCGATCTGAATTTTAGAATGAAGGTGCCGGACTTCTGCAAAGTTATCCGAGCTTTGGAGGCAGTTAGCGACTTGGATAGGAGGTTAAACCTCTTGATCTTTCCAAGCGTCGGGTTTTCAATACTCAAGGAATATGTGAGGGTCTCATGGGATTGGGTCTCACTCTGTTTTTGGGGCCCAGTAGGCTTCGGCAGTTCTGTGGGATCCTCAGCTTTGATTGGTTCACAAAAGGGCTGTGGCTTTGCCGCTGTTCGTCTTTGAGCTTTGGCGCAAGCTTTGATTGATGAGAGATTTTGATTATTCTTGACCATTTTTTCTTTCTTTTCCTTGACCATGATATTCAATCCGATATTCAATCCGATATTCAATCCGATATTCAATCCTGTTTCCCCTCACTATTGCAACATTATATAATAAAAAAGTATTATTCCAAAATTTTTTTAAAAAGTATCATTCCGAATTTTTTGAGAGGAATAATTTGTAATAGTAGATAATTAAAATATTTCTTAATAAAATAAAACAATAATGTAAAACGAGAAAGTTATAAATTAGTTAATGTCATGAGGAAATTATTATTATAATACATTCCGTAGGAACATTAACAAAGTTATAATCCGACACGTGTCACAAGCAAAACAATCTTCTGTTCCTTGCTCGTCCATGCCCCTCTGTTGCGGGCGAAATCCCGCAAAGATTTTAGATCGTCCCAGTTTTTGAAACTTTTGCCATGAAGTTTGAGATCCCTTTCAAGAACTGCCGGAAGAGTGGATCTAGATCTTCCACGATATTTGTCTCCATGTTCGGAAAAATAATCATCCATTGCCCGATTGGTCGGGCTCTGGGGTCCATTCGCAAAATATTAATAAATAATTTCCACCGGCCTCTAACGATTTCACCGACCTTCCGCGAGCTTGGTTCGAAATGCCCACATTGAAAATCTTATCATAAGACAGTCACCATCTGGCAACTCGATGCAATAGAATGCTTAATTCCGAGCAAACAAGGCGACATAACGAAATTGTTAAATGCATACACATGCACCTATGCAGAAAATTTGGATTCAAAAAATCAAAAAGGTTAAAGACTCACTCTATCCAAAGAGTTGACACTACTATCCTTAGTTAATTTACTAAATAATTAGATTAATTATTCAAGTTTAATGCAACTTGGGTCACTCGTCTTCTGAAAAAGTTAAATTTGTTGACTTAAATAGCAATATCAAAAAAATGACAATTTGGGAAATTAATTATTTTAAAAATAAAATGAATAACAACGTCATTAAGAAATGCCAAATCGCATAAAAAAGCTCATTCGAAACGTAAAGAAAAAAAGTAAATTTACAAAAAATAACACTTATAGATGAATTAAAACACAACACTGATCACCAACCCGTAATAGCGACCACTCCAATGCAGTTAAGCATTATTGAACTCCAAAAACAAGCCCGTAAACAGATGACCGTACAGGAGAAACTTCTGGAAGTAGTGGACAGTTTTGACGTTCTGTCCCAATCAGAGGCCAACTACTTAGTCCTAGACCAGAAATACTTGACAGAGCTAAAATAATCGAAAATCCACCAACATATGCCCCTTCAGGACACAGCCTTAGTCTTGAATCTATCGAAGCTCCAATTCAAAGAAAGCCTTACAAACCTTATGTTAAACCACATTCAACAAGCGCGTTTATACTTTCCTCAATTATATTTAGTATAATTGTATGTTTATATTTTAGCTGCAATCGCACTTTTGGTTCACCATAACGCATTCAGACCACAAATGAACGACATTAAGCCTATTGAACAGCTTTGTGAAAAAATGTCTCTACATATATTGATCACAATAACCAAGTGAATGTCACAATATGAAGGCTCTGAATGCTGGATAATTGGAATATGAGACTTCAGATGTCAACGAACTTGGTTATTTTATTAAAATAAAAAAATGTCGGAATATTTGGACCTGGATATTTTCTTGTTAATAGAAATGATAAAGAGGGAACAAACTACATAAAGCATAGATTTATTGGAAAATATGAATATCCGATGGAATTTGTGGAAATAGTTTGCAACAAATATTTGTTGCCTCTTAAGTAAATTACTTTTTGATGTAAAAATAAATTTATCTGAAAAATTATCTTTTATAAATACAGATAAGCTGTTTTTAATCCAAATATTTTTTTTTGACTTTAAATCAGTTCGACTCCCTCGAGCAACCATCTTGTTGTATAGGCGTCAAAAATAATTCAGTACCAGTCTCTTGTTTTTTACAATAAAAAATTCTGTTCTGTTAATTGTCATTTTATAATATTTATCTTTACAGAGGGTAGATAAAGACCGCCCAGTCCCTGCATTATAAAAAGAACACACGTAGAAAGAAGGAAATTATAAACAACGTGGAAGGAAGTAAATTATAGAAAAACTGTATAAATAAATAAAACTGCGATAAAATATGCACAAATGGTTTTCTCCTCAAAGAAATTCCTGGAAAAATATGGCTGGAAAGAAGGTTTGTGTTATAAATTATAAAATATAAAGGTTCGGGTCTAGGAAAAAACAGTCAAGGGCGAACCGAACTGGTCCCCATTAAAAGGAATAGGGGTATGATTACAATTTATAACAATTTAGGTCGGTTATCAAGAAGTACTTGATAAATTGGTAGACGCACAGTTTATAAGGACCTACCAAAATAAAGAAAACGAAGCCGGAAAGATTTTAGGGCGCTAAAATACAAGATCGCCAAATCCGGGAACAAATAAATAAAATTTTGCCATAAGAATATAAAGAATAAAACTTTCTATCAAAAAATAAAGTAAAATTCAATTAATAAAAGATAAATGAGAAGATTTGAAATAAGCGAAATAAACAAATGAAAGAATAAACTCGCAAATATAACAAAATGATGAAATTTCAGATAATTTATAATTAAAAGAAACTACATCGCAAAATATTCCTTCTAATCCAAATAAATAAAAAAATAAAGATTGACCAAATAATGGCAAATTGTGAAACAGAATTGCGAGCAGATTGTTTCCTTGGAAATTTTGCTCCAGTAGATTTTTGAGCAGTTTGTTGTGTTTTAGCCATATTTTTGTTATTTCAGACAGGAGGGGGAGGAAAAATTTATTAGTTAAGGGAGGCAGTTAAAAAACTAACTAAGTGAACCTTCGGCATCGCTGCCTTTTCAGTCTCCATCACACACACGCCCTACACACGACCACAAGTTAAGACTTACCGCCTTACCTGCCATCCAGAAATAATCTTCTCTAGGACCTCAGAGAGGCCTTTGAGGGATGATTCCTGGGCGTCGGAGAGCTCAGTCCGGAATCCTAAGCCATAGGCTAGCCTTATGGCTCGTCTTCTTACTTTTTTAAGCACGTCAACATGCTTATCCCTGTCCTCATAGAGGTACCAAGCGTGGACGCCATAGGTCAAGACGGGTAACACCATGGCGTTAAACACGCGGAACCAGGCACCTATGCTCAAGCGGAAAGCACGCAACGCACCTAATCGCTGCATTGCACGCATTTTCGTACGTGCAATGTGATCATCAAACTTACCGGACGGCTTAAAGAGCACGCCCAAATAAGTCATCCGATCAACTGCAGCGATTGCTGACCCGCTCAGCAATAACCTAGGAACAAAATTAGTGTAACCCCTCGTCCTTTTACAGACTTTAAGGACACTGCACTTGTCCGCGCACATTCTCAGACCCCTACTCCCACACCAGTTTGCAAGTCCATCCACAGCAACCTGAAGCTACGACACGCACACTCCGGTTTCATTGAGTGATCCCAGAGGATAATGTCGTCTGCATAGATTACCATTTCAGTACGAGCATTGACTGGCATAGGCGCAGTGGCCATAAACACATTGAATAGTGTCGGACTGAGCACAGAGCCCTGAGGGACCCCGCGAAGGACTGTTGCGACTTTAGAAAAGACCCCCTGATGCCGCACGACCTGTCTGCGAGATTCAAGAAAACCCGACAGCCAGCGCCTTAGACACGGAGAAACCCCACACGTGGCAAGGGAACTCCGGAGGCCGTCGTGCCACACCGAGTCGAAGGCCTTTTCAATGTCGAGACTAACTAAATACCGCATTCCCTTTTCTGAGGGCGCTCTTCATACTAGACGACACCTTGTGAAGGCAGTCCCCGCATGAGCGGCCCTCCCTGAAGCCCCATTGGAACTCAGGGAGGGCGTCTGCCACCATCAGCTCCTCCAGGAGCCTTTGGTGCATAATTCTTTCTAGGATTTTAGATATCGCGGGGAGCAAGAGGAAATGGGCCTATATCCCCCGGGGACATCATGTGGCTTCCCGGGTTTTCCGATAAGGATCACCTCAGCTACTTTCCACCTGGAAGGAATCATCCCAAGTCGCAAGCTCCCGTTAAATAAAACCTTTAGCGCAGTGATTAACCGCGGCGGGGCCTTCTTAAAGATGGCCATCGGGATCCGATCCAAGCCGCGCGTGTTCTTACTTCGGGAGATTGCTGCCAGAATCTCCGCTTCAGTAATTTCGCCTGCATCGTCCATTGATATATCCAGCTGGCAGCGCTTGTCCCACGACAATATCTGCTGGACAGTATCAAAGGACGATGTCTCTACGAACTGACTTCCGTCAGTTCCCGAGATGTCATTGAGATGGGCTGAAAGTATTTCAACCACCTCAACCGGGTCCGAAGCGAGGGTTCCATCAGAGCGTTTAAGGCGCACTGACTTAGCCCCCCTTCTCCCCGACAGGCTCTTCAACTGCTTCCAGAAGTCCGGAAAGCGAGGGTCCACCCTTCGGCAGGCCCTCTCCCACCGCGAACTTTCGAGTTCGCGGATTTCTCTTCGGATCTCCCTCTGAAGCCGGCTAATCCAGCCACGAAACCAAACACGGTTCTCCTCGTAAATGCATTTGTCCCGTAGTCTGGATAGCCGGCGCTCGCCAGGGGCTGAGTGCAATGGCATCTCCACGTATGGAGGACGCCTTTTCAGCCCCAGGTTGTGCCGGACGGTGCCGCCGTTAGCCGCCTCGGAAGGCATTGCCGGCTTAGGCAACCAAGCGGACTCGGAAGCTTCGCCTGCTTTGCCAACTTTGTCGGCGAAGGCTGCACCGACCCACACGCAGCATGGCTCACAGGTTCCACTGGCTTCGCCACCCTAGCGGGTTTGAAGGTTTGGCCAGTATCGCCTGCTTGTCAGGTTTTGGGGCAGGGGGCGCGACGCGAGGCGGGCGCCTTACCTTTGGGATTACATCCCCACCTACCTTTCGGGCTGCCTCCTTAAACTTGGGGCAACCTCTGAAGTTGGCAGTGGTCCTAACTTACCGCAGTTGGACACATGCCTCTCCTTGGATGGTGAGGGGCAGTCTTGCGACCATGCTCTCACCGCAGATAAGGCACTTAGCCTTATCCGGGCACTTCGTCGAGAGATGTGCCCGAACCCTGACACCGAAAGCATGGGTTGCTTTCGGGCGGGGCAAGGCAGCTCGGATCCTAATGTAGCCGATCTGGTACCAAGAAGGTACCAGGCGCTCGGCCTCTGCAGGAGATCCCAGTGTTAGCTCCGCCACTTCAAGAGGGCGATTACCATGCTTGAAGCGTGCAATGGCAGAGGCACTGGGGTACTCCTGCTGCAGGTGATCTAGGAGGTCATTATCCTCGAAGTCCCGAGGAACCCCGAGGAGGAGGACACTTACCTTTCTTACCTTACGTTCGATCCTGACTAGGCGATGCATGCCAGGACCGAACGGATTGACTTCTCCAACTCCCCTTTGAAGTTGGAATTAAATCATTTTTTTATTAAAAAAACAAGTTATGTTTTTTCACCTCGAATTCTTCTCGATAAATTGCATATCGTTTGGCATTATAGTACTCTTTTCCGTGAATTGCGCACAAATTACTGTCTTCAAAATTCCAACTAGGTAACTCTCTGCCGCTTCATGGAGAGCGACAATCGCTGACGATTGAAAACGCAATCAGTTTTGAATAAACTGAGCGGTTCTCTCAATTTTCCCTAATGTCTGGACGTGGTAAAGGTGGCAAAGGAGGAAGAGTGGTGCAAAACGATTTCGAAAGATATTAATTGACAATATACAAGGAATTACTAAGCCTCAATAAGAAGACTATGTCCGAAGGGGGTGTTCGAAGAATTTCTGGAAAAAATTTACGAGGAAAGAAAGAAGAAGCCTGGACCCTCCCACGTGGGTTCAGCACTCACTGGAGACTCTTCTTCCTCGGCAGGAAATAAGGTTTCACCCGAGGACGGTTGCACACGGTCAGGAAACCCAAACGTGTTGCCGGCCGTCCAACCCCCCTAATGTTTTAGGTACTGGGTGTGTGTCCGCTCAGGTGGATGCACACCCAAAGAAGACCACTGGCGCCGGGGGTAGAATTACCTTTGGTGCTGTGGCACGACTTGAGGTCCTCCCTATTAGTGGGAAGGCCTCGGTCATAAAAATTTAGGTGTCTGGACCTATCCAGCCCTCAAAGCTGTATAGAGTCCTGAAGAGGGAGCCCACCCAATTCCTGCTTGGGTGGGAGAAGGAGGATGACTTCTCCAACTTCAAAGGGGAGTTGGAGAAGTCAATCCGTTCGGTCCTGGCATGCATCGCCTAGTCAGGATCGAACGTAAGGTAAGAAAGGTAAGTGTCCCCTCCTCCTCGGGGTTTCCTCGGGACTTCGAGGATAATGACCTCCTAGATCACCTGCAGCAGGAGTACCCCAGTGCCTCTGCCATTGCACGCTTCAAGCAGGGTAATCGCCCTCTTGAAGTGGGCGAGCTAACACTGGGATCTCCTGCAGAGCCGAGAGCCTGGTACTTCTTGGTACCAGGATCGGCTACATTAGGATCCGAGCTGCCTGGCCCGCCGAAAAGCAACCCAATGCTTTCGGTGTCAGGGTTCGGGCACATCTCTAACGAAGTGCCCGGATAAGGCTAAGTGCCTTATCTGCGGTGGAGAGCATGGTCGCAAGACGTGCGCCCTCACCATCCAAGGAGAGGCAGTGTGTCAACTGCGGTAAGTTAGGACACACTGCCAACTTCAGAGGTTGCCCCAAGTTTAAGGAGGCAGCCCGAAAGGGTAAGTGGGGATGTAATCCCAAAGGTAAGGCGCCCGCCTCGCGTCGCGCCCCCTGCCCCAAAACCTGACAAGCAGGCGATACTGGCAAACCTTCCAAACCGCTAGGGTGGCGAGCCAGTGGAACCTGTGAGCCATGCTGCGTGTGGGTCGGTGCAGCCTTCGCCGACAAAGTTGCAAAGCAGGCGAAAGCTTCCGAGTCCGCTTGTTGCCTAAGCCGGCAATGCCTTCCGAGGCGGCTAACGGCGGCACCGTCCGGCACAACCTGGGGCTGAAAAGGCGTCCTCCATACGTGGAGATGCCATTGCACTCAGCCCCTGGCGAGCGTGTACCGCAGGACAGTATTAGTCCTGCGGTGCAATTATGCGTTTCCTATTAAAATTTTGTAGGGAGATGAATTGCAGTGTAGATGAAATGCTACACTGCAACGTTGCCGAGGCCAAGAAGATCCTTGGCGAAGAACCGATATGATGCTTCAACATCATATCGGTGAACGCGCGTTCCCTGGAAGGAAAAGGGACGCCGTTCAGAGGATGTTGGCCACCACGAGTGTGCGGACATTCTGGTGGTCAACGAAACGAAGATAAGGGGGGTCCGTACGTAGTTGATGGCTACAACTGTCGTCACATACCCTGGAAAGACGGTCAATATGTGGCACGGGAACTAGCCTCTTCTACAAGCCGTACCCTTCCCCTACAAAGTTCAGGTTTATGTTTATGTAGCCTATGTGAATTCCTCCAAGTGAGAATTCGCATAGGTGAGCTTACATTTTACCTAGGAGGGATGTACTCGAAGAACTTTACGGCGTGCTCCTGGCATGTACGGGAGTTCTTTGAAAAGCATCCGAAGGCCATGGTTGTTTGGGGGACCTGAATGCCAAGCATCAAGATCTTGGCTTCAGGGTACCAACTCGCATGGTTTGGCTCTGAAGACGCTGATTGAAGAACTCGGGCTGGAAATCCGGACCTCGAGCGAGCCAAACCACGTCGACACGAGGGGAGGACGTGACTGGCTAGGGCTTGCTCTGGTCAGTCCCGGTCTTCTAAATTGGGTTAGTAAAACTATTTTATTGCCCGATATTGGGAGCGACCATCTGCCTCTATTGCACGAACTCCGTGAGCCAGTTCCTCAAAGGGTCCCAGATACTTTGACCTCCGGGTGGGTTCCTGGGCTAACCTGGAGAGTTTCATGGCCAGCAGGTTGCCCTCACTTCTGGTGGGGATACCTGCGCCAACATACGTGAGTTGGAGGCGCTTGATAATGGAATCAATGCTGCCCTGACTGATTACATGCGAGATAATTTCAAACAGAACTCAGTGCAGGGTCAGTCACATTCCACGCTCCCTCACCGATCTTAAATAAAAATTAGGTTCAAGCGCGGCTATCCACTACGGGACAAATGCATTTACGAGGAGAACCGTGTTTTGTTTCGTGGCTGGATTAGCCGGCTTCAGAGGGAGATCCGAAGAGAAATCCGCGGAACTCGAAAGTTCGCGGTGGGAGAGGGCCTGCCGAAGGGTGGACCCTCGCTTTCCGGACTTCTGGAAGCAGTTGAAGAGCCTGTCGGGGAGAAGGGGGGCTAAGTCAGTGCGCCTTAAACGCTCTGATGGAACCCTCGCTTCGGACCCGGTTGAGGTGGTTGAAATACTTTCAGCCCATCTCAATGACATCTCGGGAACTGACGGAAGTCAGTTCGTAGAGACATCGTCCTTTGATACTGTCCAGCAGATATTGTCGTGGGACAAGCGCTGCCAGCTGGATATATCAATGGACGATGCAGGCGAAATTACTGAAGCGGAGATTCTGGCAGCAATCTCCCGAAGTAAGAACACCGCGGCGGGCTTGGATCGGATCCCGATGGCCATCTTTAAGAAGGCCCCCCGCCGCGGTTAATCACTGCGCTAAAGGTTTTATTTAACGGGAGCTTGCGACTTTGGGATGATTCCTTCCAGGTGGAAAGTAGCTGAGGTGATCCTTATCGGAAAACCCGGGAAGCCACATGATGTCCCCGGGGGATATAGGCCCATTCCTTGCTCCCCGCGATATCTAAAATCCTAGAAAGAATTATGCACCAAAGGCTCCTGGAGGAGCTGATGGTGGCAGACGCCCTCCCTGAGTTCCAATGGGCTTCAGGGAGGGCCGCTCATGCGGGGACTGCCTTCACAAGGTGTCGTCTAGTATGAAGAGCGCCCTCCAGAAAAGGGAATGCGGTATTTTAGTTAGTCTCGACATTGAAAAGGCCTTCGACTCGGTGTGGCACGACGGCCTCCGGAGTTCCCTTGCCACGTGTGGGGTTTCTCCGTGTCTAAGGCGCTGGCTGTCGGGGTTTCTTGAATCTCGCAGACAGGTCGTGCGGCATCAGGGGGTCTTTTCTAAAGTCGCAACAGTCCTTCGCGGGGTCCCTCAGGGCTCTGTGCTCAGTCCGACACTATTCAATGTGTTTATGGCCACTGCGCCTATGCCAGTCAATGCTCGTACTGAAATGGTAATCTATGCAGACGACATTATCCTCTGGGATCACTCAATGAAACCGGAGTGTGCGTGTCGTAGGTTCAGGTTGCTGTGGATGGACTTGCAAACTGGTGTGGGAGTAGGGGGGTCTGAGAATGTGCGCGGACAAGTGCAGTGTCCTTAAAGTCTGTAAAAGGACGAGGGGTTACACTAATTTTGTTCCTAGGTTATTGCTGAGGCGTCAGCAATCGCTGCAGTTGACCGGATGACTTATTTGGGCGTGCTCTTTAAGCCGTCCGGTAAGTTTGATGATCACATTGCACGTACGAAAATGCGTGCAATGCAGCGATTAGGTGCGTTGCGTGCTTTCCGCTTGAGCAGAGGTGCCTGGTTCCGCGTGTTAACGCCATGTGTTACCCGTCTTGACCTATGGCGTCCCGCTTGGTACCTCTATGAGGACAGGGATAAGCATGTTGACGTGCTTAAAAAAGTAAGAAGACGAGCCATAAGGCTAGCCTATGGCTTAGGATTCCGGACTGAGCTCTCCGCGCGCCCAGGAATCATCCCTCAAAGGCCTCTCTGAGGTCCTAGAGAAGATTATTTCTGGATGGCAGGTAAGCGGTAAGTCTTAACTTGTGGTTGTGTGTAGGGAGGCGTGTGTGTGATGGAGACTGAAAAGGCAGCGATGCGCGAAGGTCTACTTAGTTAGTTTTAACTGCCTCCCTTAACTAATAAATTTTTCCCCCGGAACATACAAATTTTTTCCTTCGGAACAATCTGGACCGTCCTCTGCCGCCATGAGGATCGCTGGAAACTCACATGCCAGTCATATAGACCAAGCAGACTCCCTATCTTGACCATCCACCCAATCACCGCCGCTGAGGTGACCTGGGCCATCCTCTCGGCGAGGGACAACGCACCGGGGCATGACATGCTACCAATGAAAATGTTCAAAGAAGGCCCTCCGGAACTGTCTGAGTTTTTGGCACGCCTCTTCTGGCTAGTCTTCGCTGGAGCCACGTTCCAAGTGCCTGGAAAGTCGCCGAAATCCGGATGATCAAGAAACCTGCAAAACCAGCTAACCTGGCCAGCAGCTACCGACCCATAAGTCTAATACCAACGATCTCGAGGCTTATGGAAAAGATTATGACACCACGCCTCGACTCCTTCGCAGAGCAGAAAAAGCGTGCTTCTGCCCCAGCAGTGGGTTTCCGCTCAGGGCGCAGCTGCGCGATTGTTTTCTGATTCCAATCGATGGCTTTGAAAGCAATTGAGTTCAACGAAACTTTATCCTGCATCTGCCTTGACATTTCTAAGGCATTCGACAGCGTATCCCACTCTGACCTATTGGACGTGGTCGCGGATGTGAGCCAACGAGAGAGGCATTTCTCTGGCTGAACTGCTTTCTTTCAAACCGTATCTCCTTTGTGTCCCAGTCGGGCTTCCACTCCAGAGATATTCATCTCCGAAGGGTTGTCCCGCAGGGATCCAGTCTCAGCCCGCCGCTGTTCAACCTTGTGATGAGCAGCTTTCCTTCCTTTCCCAATCCGCGGACAACTTTTCTCTTGTATGCAGATGACGTCCTCATTATGGATATTTTCAAAAGCCCTGCACTCTCCGAGCACCGTCTCTCCAGCTACATCGGAATGATAGAGACCTGGTGTCAGGGTAAACAACTGTCCATTGCTATGGACAAGTCGGCGTACCTTGAAATTAACTCACGGCGCAAACCGAGGCAAGAACCTAGATTCTCAGAGGACTTCCCCGCACAAGCCATATTCGCTATCTGGGCTTAACGGTAGACGCTAACTCGGAGTACTTTTCTGCACGTCACTCAGAAAGGAAAAAGGCCGTTGCGGCCCTCGCTTCCTGAGGGGTATGCATTTGGCCCCTGACACTTTGTCTGTTTGTCTTTCGCGCGACGATTCTCCCAAGTCTCTGTATGGGATGGAGGCGTGGCACTATTCAAACCAATTCGAAAAAAAATTTTAAAAAAGTATGAGAAGATCCGACGCTATGCGTTAAAGCTAGCGTACAGATTGGATCTACGCGCGCCGCTACCCAGCTGGGCAGAGGGAAATTTCCACTAATCAAGAATGTCATCTCGATTCCATCCGAATCTTCTCGTCGGAGGTCTCAGGTGTCCGATCTTTTTGTGGATCGTGTCCGAAACTCAATCAGAGAGTGACTCTAATCAAAGGCCGGCTCGTATCTCTCTTAGGACGAATCTCGGTAGAGCTCGACTGTCCTTGCAGTCGTCTCGTTTAACCTCGTCCAACCTTTCACTAGTCTCTGATTTGCTTACAATAAAACTTTCCATTCCATTCCGAACATACAAATTTGTTAATAATGGCACCTAAAGTTAGCACAAAAGGACAAAAAAGAGCTCCCATTAAAACAAAAATGTTTTCCGTCGCTACAAAGAGACAACTGTCTGCACTAAGAAGGCTATGTCGAAGTGGAGGCGTTCCCGCTTCGCACTCCCCGGAGGACAAGACGGTTCATTTGCCACTACGATGAACTGCCGGAGCCGTGGTTCACCGCCACGTGCTTCCGGCTATTCTAGTGGTGTTTTTAATTCTTTAGGTCAAAGCAGGAGGTCGAAGCCTGGACCCTCCCACGTGGGTTCAGCACTCACTGGAGACTCTTCTCCCTCTGCTCCCCCTTTGGCTGGTGTCGGGGAGCAGCAGCTGCAACAGGTACTAATTGTTTGGTAGCCACGACAACCGCACAGCATGCTGGTTCGCCACGTGTTTGCGGTTTGTCTAGTGGTGCCAAACCCAGCCAACTTAAGTCATTTAATGCTAACAGGGTGTCGTCTCCTGGCCCGCTCCGGTGGGTCCGGCAGGAAATAAGGTTTCACCCGAGGACGGTTGCACACGGTCGGGAAACCCAAACGTGTTGCCGGCCGTCCAACCCCCCCTATGTTTTAGGTACTGGGTGTGTGTCCGCTCAGGTGGATGCACACCAAAGAAGACCACTGGCGCGCCGGGTAGAATTACCTTTGGTGCTGTGGCACGACTTGAGGTCCTCCCTATTAGTGGGAAGGCCTCGGTCATAAAAATTTGTGTGTCTTGGACTCTATCCAGCCCTCAAAGCTGTATAGAGTCCTGAAGAGGGAGCCCA